>NC_089593.1:14923130-15223130 GCF_019320115.1 Miscanthus floridulus | reverse complement strand
AGATGGAGATGTATTGGAAAAAGATAAAATGTATTGGGAAAAGAAAAAAAAACGTTGAGAAGATCAATTATTTTGTGAACAAATTTGAATGTTATAAGATCATCTATTTTGGGACGGAGGGAGTAGACCAAATAATGGACGTGTTGGGACTGCTTAAAATCGGACTTGTAAGGGCTTGTTTGGTTGCGCCCCAGATAGCCTTGTCAGGCGCTGGTGCGCTGCGCTCGCTCGCAGTTGTTCGATTTCAGATGCCTAGGGTGAAGATTGCTACCTAGTCGCTATGCTACTTGGAAGGCTGCAAACCAAACACACCTTAAATGCTTCTTCCAGGCACCACATATTGAAATCAATGAAAAACAAGAATCTCCACCCATTGGCCTTACGATGAACCCTTTGGGACAATAGAATATAGCCGAGGAGGACAAACTAGGATTGCTTACCAACGAGAAAGATTCAATTTGGGATCTAGTCTAATTCAGCCTCCTCACCGCGGATCCAGGCATTAGTCGTGCGATGAATCTAGCGGAGAGAGGGTCACTGGAGGCGGGCATGGGTGATGGATTTGGGGAGCATCAAGTGGGGAGGAGGATCACTAGCGTTGGTATACGAGGCTAGTGCACCGGCATCAGTGGAGGAGGTGGCCGCTCATCATCGGGCAGGCGTGATTCGGGCTGAGACAAGGAGGAATTGCGTGGAGACAAGATGGTGGTTATATAGACATCGACCGTTGTCTCGGTCTAACAACTTTGAGTGTGGGTTTGATTATTGATAGAACCAGAAGGACTCATTTGGATTCATATTTTCGGTTGGATTTTGGACTAACTAGGGTTTTAGATAAGGTAGACCTTTTTGTTTAACTAAGGTTTAACAAAAGGATTTGCTTTTTCTCACTTTGCTAGCTATTTGAATGTGGTTTTCCTACTTCGCTATTGAAAGGATCAAGATGCCCAAGACGGTGGGTGAATTAGGCTAATCTAAATTTTTTCGCAACAAATAAAGCTTATCGCTTAGCCCATTTCACCCCTAGTGCCTAAAGTATTTTCTGTCCTACGCATAAAATTGTGCACCCTAGGTTCCAATCCTATTCTATCATGGCAACACCCTCTCTCTGGAACGCTCCACATAGCGTGCCTCGACGGCGTTTCCGTTCGGCCTCCACAACACCACGGCGACCGTAAGCCACCTTGTGGCCCAGCGCGCGATCCCGTTTCTCACGAACAATGAGTTCGTGGGAATGATTGAAAGCATCACAGAATCCCTCCATGGCCTCCTCACAGAGGGCCTGGGGTTGGACTCTGGTTCTAACTCTAGCAGGGGGAGCCATCACCCTTCCCGGGAGTGCTTCATGGCGGAAACCCCCGAGGGGCACGTCGAAAGCGTCTCTGGGGAGGAAGCCACCCCAACAGGCGACCCCGACGGCAAGGCCATAGGGGAAGCAGCGGCCCCATCTCATGTAAGGATGGAGCAGCTGAGAGCCCGAAAGCTAGAGATCGACGAGGCCGAACAAGAGCTCGTGAGGGAATACGCGAAAATCGATCGCGAGATCGAACGCCCCGAAAACGGCGGGCGCGCACGCGCCGCGGCCCGTAACGTACACCAGAGGATCATCACCGATGATGGAGCCCTTCCTCACTTCGCTCGGGCAAGCCAGAACATCACCGTCGCAATGGCCTTGCTCCATGGCCTCACAGAGGCCGCGACGCTCGAGGATCGTCGGGCCCACCGAGAAATTCGCACGTTGCTCGAACGTGCAGTGACGCGAGCTCGACACCAGTCAGCATACGCCCTCGGTGTGCCCCGCCAAGGATGCATCGGTACACTAGACACCACCAGGCGAGCGACAGCACACCGCTGTCCCGGCGCAGCAACGTCTTGGCCACAACCGCGACGCACGCAGCACCATCAACGCCCACAGACGCGCCTACAACGACTCACGAGAGGGAGCCAAACGCGGCTACCACCCTCGGCGCGGCCGACGCTACGACAGCGGCGAGGACCGAAGCCCGAGCCCTGGCCTGCCAGGCCCTCAGGCCTTCGGCCAGCACATCCTCAACGCTGCGTTCCCACCAAGGTATCGACCGCCTACCAATATCCCTAAATACTCTGGGGAGACAAACCCTGGGCTTTGGCTCGAAGACTATCAACTTGCGTGTCAAGCCGGTGGTGCGGACGATGACGATTTCATCATCCGCAACCTTCCACTGTTTTTGGCCGATTCGGCCCGAGCATGGTTGGAACACCTACCATCCAACGCCGTCCAGAGTTGGGCAGACCTGAGGGAAATCTTTGTGGGGAACTTCCAGGGCACGTACAAGCGCCCTAGGAACCCATGGGACCTCAAGAACTGCTGCTAGAAAGCCAATGAAACCCTCCGCGGGTACATCCGATGCTTCTCCCAGCAGTGCAACGAGCTCCTGAACATCGTCGACGCTGACATGATAGGAGCCTTCCTGTCCGGGACAACCTGCGAGTCTTTGGTCCACAAGCTAGGATGCAAGGGCCCACGGACCACCAAGGAGCTCCTGGACATCACCACCGACCATGCCTCAAGAGAAGAGGCGGTCAGAGCAATCTTTGATTGTTCTGACGGCATGGCAAGGCGGGACGAGGGCACCGACGAAGGTGCCTCCAACTGTTCCGCCAAGAGAAAGAATAAGAAGCAACGGTGCGATGACTCGCTCGTGGCCGCTGCCGACCGCAAGGGTGGCCAGAAGCCCATGGAGGGTACTCTGAACCACTTCGAAAAAATGCTCGAGGGGCCTTGCCCAAACCATGCTTTCCCAGCCAAGCATCTGTACAAGGATTGTGGCCTCATGCGAAAATTCTTGTCCGGAAGCTCCAACAAAGGGGAGTAGGGGAAGGATCCGCCCCCACTACGGACGACACCGAGGAGAAGGACGACGCCTTCCTGACTCTAAACGATGCCCTCATGATCTTCGGAGGATCAACGGCTTACGACTCCAAACGACGCTAGAAGATCACACGCCGCGAGGTCTATACGACCGGACCGACCACGCCTGCTTTCCTTCGGTGGTCAGAATCCACCATAACCTTCGACAGGACCGACCATCCGGATGCCATCCCACACCCGGGAAGGTACCCGCTTGTGGTCGACCCGATCGTTGTCCCAAAGCGACTCATGAAAGTACTGATGGACGGAGGCAGCGGCCTCAACATCATGTACGCCTAGACGCTCGACGAGATGGGCGTCGACCTAACAAACCTCCGCCCCATCCGAGCTCCTTTCCACGGAGTCATGCCTGGCAGACAGGTCGTACCACTGGGACAAATCGATCTGCCCGTCACTTTCGGGGATCAGTCCAATTACAGGACTGAGACCCTCACCTTCGACGTGGCAGGGTTCTCCAGAACTTTCCACGCCATCCTGGGACGTCCATGTTACGCGAAGTTCATGGCCATCCCCAACTATACATACCTCAAGCTGAAGATGCTGGGTCCCCACGGGGTCATCACTGTCGGCACCTCCTTCCGGCGCGCTTACGAGTGCGAAGTCGAATGCTGTGGCCACGCCACGGCAGTCGTTGCCTCCGAAGAGCTCGCCACCCTCAGGGGGAGGTCTCCAAAGAAGCGCCCGACGCGAAGAAATCGACCGGGTCGTTTGAATCGGCAGAGGGTTCCAAGGAGGTCCTCGTGGACCCCAGCAGCTCCGAGGGTAAAAAGGTACGCATTGGTACCACGCTCTCCTCCGAATAGGAAAGCGCGCTCGTCGACTTCATCCGCGATAACAAAGACATCTTTGCGTGGAAACCCTCGGATATGCCAGGCATCCCGAGGGAAGTCGTCGAGCATACCTTGAAAATCCACCCAGGCTCCAAGCCGGTGAAGCAACGCCTGCGCCGCTTCGACGAGGAAAAGCGTAGGGCCATCGGTGAAGAGATGGCAAAACTGTTGGCCGCTGGGTTCATCAGGGAAGTACACCACCCAGAGTGGTTAGCAAATCCCGTTCTTGTGCGAAAGAAGAGAGGGAAATGGAGGGTGTGTGTCGACTACACGGGCCTCAACAAGGCATGCCCAAAGGACATGTTTCCTTTGCCACGCATAGACCAAATAGTTGATTCTACCTCAGGGTGCGAAACCCTCTGCTTCCTTGACGCATACTCCAGCTACCACTAGATCACGATGAGAGAGTCCGACCAGCTCGCGACGTCTTTTATCACCCTCTTCGGATCGTTCTGCTACATTTCAATGCCGTTCAGTCTGAAGAGCGCTGGGGCAACTTACCAGCGCTGTATGCTCAACTGCTTTGGGGACCTTTTCGGGCGGACCGTTGAGGCCTACGTCGACGACATCGTAGTTAAGTCCAAACGGGCTGACCACCTTGTCGTCGACCTTGAACAAACCTTTGCGAAACTCCGGGCAAATGGCATCAAACTCAATCCTGAAAATTGTGCTTTCGGGGTCCCGAGGGGCATGCTGCTCGGCTTCATTGTCTCCGAGCGCAGCATCAAAGCCAACCCAGAGAAAATCTCAGCCATCACATGGATGGGCCTGATCTAGAACATAAAGGGGGTTCAGCGGATCGCAGGGTGCCTCGCCGCCCTCAGCCGATTCATTTCGTGCCTCGGTGAACGAGGACTCCCCCTTTATCGACTCCTAAAGAAAGCCGACCGCTTCGAGTGGACAGCCAAGGCCTAGGAGGCGCTTGACATAGTCAAGCTACTTCTAACAAAACCCCCTGTCCTGGTTCCTCCAAGCAATGGAGAATTCCTCCTGCTATACATAGCGGCCACCACGCAAGTGGTCAGCGCTGCCTTAGTAGTAGAATGGGAAGAAGAGGGGCACGCCTTCAAGGTGCAGCGCCCTGTGTATTTCATTAGTGAGGTACTATCCGACTCCAAAACCCGCTACTCCCAAATCCAGAAACTCCTATACACCGTCCTCATCACCAAGAGGAAGCTACGCCACTACTTCGAGTCACACCCTATGACAGTCGTGATGTCGTCCCCCCTCGGTGAGGTCATCCATAGCCAGGATGCCATAGGAAGAACCACAAAGTGGGCACTTGAGCTGATGGATCAAGGCATCGCATATGCCCCCTGAACGGTGATCAAATCCCAGGTGCTGGCTGACTTCATCGCTGAGTGGACCGAGATCCAGATGCCACCGGCGGTCATCGATTAAGAGTATTGGACGATGTACTTCGATGGGTCGCTGATGAAAAAGGGCGCCGGCATAAGGCTAGTCTTCGTATCACCCCTCGGGGTCTGGATGAGCTACATGGTTCGGCTCCATTTCCCCTCATCAAATAATGTCGCCGAATACGAAGCGCTCATCAATGGCCTACGAATCGCCATCAAGTTAGGCATCTGACGCCTCGACATCAGGGGCGACTCCCTGCTGGTCGTCAATCAAGTCATGAAAGAATCGAGCTGCCACGACGCCAAGATGGCGGCGTACTGCCAAGAAGTCCGACGGCTAGAGGACATATTCGACAGCCTCGAGCTCAATCACATCCCAAGGCACCTCAACGAAGCGGCCGACGCGCTCACAAAAGCAGCGTCCGGCCGAGAGCCAGTGCCAACGGGTGTCTTCGCCGATGATCAACACAAGTCCTCGGTGCGCTATGAGGGGTCGGAACAGGCCGACGATGGCCCATCTAATCTAGCCCCGAGGGCCGACCCGCCGACTGCTCCGTCCGACCCCGAGGTCATGGAGCTTGAAGAGGATCCAGCCATAGAGCCCGACCCTCTGAATGACTGGAGAATGCTTTTCCTTGACTACCTCCTCCGCGACACACTATCGACGGACAAGACGGAAGCACGACGGCTCGCACATCGCACCAAGTCCTTCGTTCTTGTAGAAGGAGAACTCTACAAACGGAGCCACATCAGGATCCTACAGCTCTGCATCCCCAGCGAACAGGGAAGACTTCTGCTAAGCAACATCCATGGCGGGGTCTGCGGTCACCAAGCCACGCCGAGGACCTTGGTTGGAAATGCATTCCGACAGGGCTTCTACTGGCCCACCGCAGTAGCCGACGCTGAGCAAATTGTATGTGCCTACGAAGAGTGTCAGTACTACGCTCGACAGACTCACCTCCCGGCCTAGGCGCTCTAGATGATCCCCATCATGTGGCCCTTCGTGGTCTAGGGGCTCAACCTGGTTGGGCCACTCAAAAAGGCGCACAGGGGCTTCACCCACCTGCTTGTCACCATAGACAAGTTTACGAAATGGATCGAGGCTCAGCCGATCTCCATGATCAAATCCGAGCAAGCTGTGTTCTTCTTCCTCGACATCATCCATCGCTTCGGAGTACCGAACTCCATCATCACAGACAATGGCACACAGTTCACTGGCAGGAAATTCATTCGATTCTGCGATGAACAACACATCCGGATCGATTGGGCGGCCGTCGCGCACCCTCAGATGAACGGGTAGGTCGAGCACACAAACGGCATGCTTCTACAGGACCTCAAGCCCAGGATCTTCAACCGGTTGAACAAGTTCGGCGCGCGCTGGCTCGCCGAGCTCCTAGCGGTGCTCTGGAGCCTAAGGACAACTCCCAGCCGGGCCACTGGCTACACACCTTTCTTCATGGTCTATGGTTCCGAGGCCATTCTCTCGATGGACCTTGACTACGGAGCACCAAGAATCAGAGCCTACGACGAACAGGGGGCCGAAGCATCCCACCAAGACGCCATGGACCAGCTAGACGAAGCCCACGACATCGCCCTCCTCTGTTTGGCCAAGTACCAGCAGGCGTTGCGACGATACCACAGCCGATGGGTGCGGGACCGAGCCTTCAACGTCGAGGACCTTGTCCTCTGCCTCGTGCAGAGCAACAAGGACGGCCACAGGCTATCTCCACCCTAGGAGGGGTCGTACGTCATCGCGGAAGTACTCTGCCCAGGCGCCTACAAGTTGAAAACCATCAACGGCGAGGTCTTCACCAACGCCTAGAACATCGAGCAGCTACGTCGTTTTTACCCTTAAATAAACACATACTTCTTCTTATCGGTTCTTGTCTTTACAAATCCCCGATCTTTAGTGACATCCGATCCCTACAAACTGCGAGGGGTCGGACCTCACTCGGGGGCTGATACAAATGATATAAGTACGTTTATCTTGCAAACACTTCCTGTGTTACCTTTGCAAACATTCTCTAAGTTTTGCACTCTTCCCATAACAAGTCCTAAGGGCTAGGATTTTGGGAGCAAACTCTGAGTACAATTGGTAGGACTACAGGAAACCCATGCCCAGCTGCTACGACCTCCTTGCTCACCAGCCTAATCAGAATTAACTCACCCGCACTCCTAGTTTCTTGCAACTTGAGCCATGGGAAGGGTCAGAGAGCATCAAAACCTCTTCTATAAAAAGAGGAAGCTGAAAAACTGTTTGCCGTAACGAAAGATAAAAATTTGTTCATTCTTTGCACAAATTCACCACTCACAAAGTGATTTCTTTACAAAAAGGACTATTCACTCGGGGGCTCCCCACAAACTTATTCAATTACAGTCTCTACCTAGCTCTGCTATGAGTACTACTGCGGCCGCTGCGCCATGCTCTCCATCGGCAACGTCCAACCATGTACACAGCCCAGTTCGTCTACTATGGCCGCCGTGCCATGCTCTCCATCGGCGACGTCCTACTGCTTCATGGGATCCTCGACGGCGCCGTCATTTGCAACATCGAGCACCACGTCGATGACTGCGGCGCCTGTGCTGGGGCATCCAGGGACTACGCCATCATCATTAGCCGCAACCACGATAGCGGCGCCTGCACCGGGGCGTCTAGGGACTACGCCATCATCATCAGCCGCAACCCCAACAGTGGCACCTCCGCCGGGACATCCAGGAACTACGCCATCAGCCGCAACCCTGACAATGACGTCAGGGTAGGAAGCGCCTCCCGCCGAAGGAAGGCTACAACGAACGACAACAAAGTCGATGACGCTCAGCACCCTCCAGTGCCCCTCCTCTTTCGGCAGCGGTGACCCCTCCTCAGCACAGGCGACCCGCACCATCTCATCTACGTTGGATGACCTCCAGCTCGACATCACGCTCCAGATTCATGAGCGGATCTATGAGTTTTTTCTCTCCCTGGCATTACCCTCTCTTACTTAGGAACCGATGCATTCAGTGGAAAGGAAGGAGAAGAGGTGGTGGCTCAGAAGCTGGCGAGGAGGTGGGACAAGAACTCTGCCCCCCTATTTAAAGAAGGGGCTCAGCAGCTAAGGAAAGGCGAAAGGTTGGGACGAAAAACTCTCTGCCTTCCCCTATTCAATGCAAATGCGAAATCAATGCTGATAGAAATCTGAGGGGACGCGATGGAGCCAGAGGGACGCGCTCTAGTCGACAAGACGTCGCCTGGTCAGGCGGAACGTCGTCTGGGCGTAGCCCGCCACTAATGTGCCCCGGGCGCAACAACCGGGGCATGCTCGTATGCAGGCAACTCTCCACTTCCCCAGGCAGGACCGCGGAACAATCCAACAACGAAACCCCCCTCTAGGGGGAGCCCAACAGGCCGCCTGGGTCGATCGGGCGGCCCAGGCAAAACAACGAACGAACGACCATTGAAAGATGGGCACCTCTGTTTACTTACTTTGAGTGTAAATTTCTTCACCGAGCCTCCGACCTCGGCAACAACAGAGGCACGGACATTGCTTGGGGGCTGCCGAGGGTGTCTATTTGTTTAGACACCCCCTTCGCCCAACCCCTCCTTACATTTAAAACTAGAAGCGTGGCGTGTGGGTATAAAACTTTGAATACAGCTGGATGAACCGCCGGACCTTACGCCTCGACGGCTACGGTGTTTTATGTTTACCAGCATAAATCAAACTGATAGTTCCCCGCACCGAAAGCCTCGGCTCCCGCCTTCCCGAAAAGGGTTTGGAGCAGTCCACCTGCAGAACCTCCTTCGAGGAGAGGATGTCAGGTCGACTAAATCACAAATTACCGCTGAGGAACAAGAACAAAAAATAGCGACTCTTATGCAGGTTACGCCAACCTCGTCGCAAACATCGGGTCCAAACCCCGCGTGGACACATCTGGTTAGAGGTTGCTAGCGCTCGTGTCACCAAGGTAACGTAACCAAACCCCACTTTCATTTCAATTAAGTAATACATTGAAACCATACATCCAAACATTGCATATGCAAATCTCTGCATCTCAACGCTTTGTGTCGCGTCACGAGGCAGCAACCGCCTCATCCAATATGAGTGGTGACCTACTGAGGTTCGAAGGCCGACCCGCGAAGGGCTCAAGGCCGCCTTGCGTCAAACAGAGCCAGGAGAGAAAAATAGAGACGAGCCCCAGCGGCCTTGCCCGACCCCGCTCAGAGGCAGACAGGGACATCTCGACCTTTCTCGTTCGATTCTAACCCTGAGCCGAACCCACAGAATCTCCATCGAGGACAGGCCAACGGGCCACCTAAGCCTATTGAACGGCTCGAGCATCTGCCGGGAGGCGGGTTAAGAAGTAGTGAAATGCCACATGAGGGCTCTACTGATCCCATCAACAAATGATGGACCCGGATTTCACACGAACATACCCAATAGCGAGCTCATTGAGCGCGACACTCGAGCCATCGAGGCAAGTGTCGTCGACTCAGCCCCTCTGATTGCAGAAACCGAGGACAGGGTAATGCACGAAAACATGGCCGACCCCCATCAGACCCTAAAGGGCTTGGGGGCTTGAGCCGGATCGAGAGACCAAGGTTCGAAGGCTAACCCGCGAAGGGTCCAGAGCCGCCCCGCGTCGAACAACAGCCAGGGGAGAAAACATAGATGAGCCTCGACGGCCTCTGCCCAACCCGCATTGAGGCGGGTAGGGTCATCTCAACCTTCTAGTTCAATCCAGCCCCTAGCCGAGCCCATTAAAACCCCATTGAGGGGGAATCTATTGGAAGGCGGGGCAAGGAGCAACGGAATACCACCCAAAGGCTTTGCCAACTCTGTCACAAAGCATTGGGATCAGATTCTGCTCGAACATCCCCGTTAACAAGCTCATGAAACACGTCACTCGAGCCATCCAGGCAAGTAACGTCACTTCCTTCGCTCCGATCTCTAGTAACATCCGACCCCAGCAACCACAAGGGGTCGGATCTCACTCGGGGGCTGATAAAGGTACAGGTACCTCCTTTCCTTTTTTCAAAAAAATGTTTACAGCAGACCTCTTCCTCGCACCAAGACTGGCGGCAAAGTTCGAGGGAACAGATTGGTAAGACTACAAAAGGCCCACGCCCAGATAGCTACGGTAATTTTGCTCAACTAGCACAATCAAAATTTCCCCTAAACACCATGGGCCCTACGGTCTAAACAAACGAAAGGGTCGGATCACGTAAATCTTTTCTCATTAAGGGAAGAAGGTAAGACCAAACAAAAGAAACCAAATTGCAAAACAAAAGCCACGAATCCGTTTTCGGACACAAAAGTACTAACACTTGTTCACATATTACAGATAAGTGTTTATCAAACCTATTCAACTAACTACTTCCGCGAAGGGAGAACCTCTTCTTTCAGCCTATTCGCCAGGTTCCGTGCAAGGGGAGCCACCGCCTTCTCCATCTCGTCTAGCTCAGCATCTTCATAGACCGGCGCGAAGCCTTGGCTCATTACCTCCAAGTTGATCTCCTGATCATAATGAGAACGGGCAACGGCGAAGGCCTGGGTGATCCCAACGTGAAAGGCATCCTCCTCAAGTTGCCCTACCTGCACTGTGATACCCGCAGCATGAGTCACGAGCAAGCTGGTTCCCTCTAGTTACGCCACCCCTAGATCGTTGATGACCACCCCGACAGCGGCTTGCTGAAAGTCGTGCTCGTCGCTCTCGGTCTGAAGGATCCATCGCACTTCAGTAAGCTCCTTGTCCAACCTAGCAGCGATGTCCTCGACGTCCAACCTCTGATTCACCGTGGCTCCAAGGTCCGCCTGGTGGGACTCGACCACCCGACGCTCCTCGTCGCGCTCCCGGATGGCTCGATCATGATCCTCATGAGTTGTGCCGCGCTCTGAGCGAAGTCTTTCCTTGGTCTAGCGTAGCTTGTCTTGCTCCTTGCGCAACCGGGCGATCGCCTCGGTGTCCCGGTCCGCCCTCTGCTGCAACGCCGCGGACCTCTCCTTAGCCTTCAGCTTGAGGTTCTGCTCCATCTTCAGCTCCGCCAGGAGCTCGACGGCCTGCTCACTGGCCGCAGCGTCCTTCTAGAGCAGCTCGTCCCGCTCCTTTCGGATCCTGGCGGCCTCCTCCCCATCTAGCTTCACCTTCGCTGATAGGTCCTCGAACATCCCATGTATCTCCTCCATGTCCCGACGCGCCTCGGCCTCCCGTTGCTGGGCGGTAGCCAGTTACACTCCCACATCTCCTCACAGCTAGGCCTCCTCGGTGAGGTGGTCCCATTCCGCCTTATGCTCATGGAGGAACCGGGATTTGTTCCAGCTACGAGCAACAATACTCTAAAAAGAGGACCGGAATAAAAAAACACGAAAACACTGAAATGCGTGAAGAAAGAAGAAAACGAGGGAGAAAATCAAGCAGATACCCGGCTAGAAGGAACGAGGATTTTGCGCAAGGCACCACTGGCCTCCCTCAAGGCACCCATCATAGCTGAGAACCCGACATCAAGATTTTCCCGTTCCAAGCTCTCGGCAGCGTCGTCGAGCGAAAAAAGAACTGACGATGGGTCCTGAGCAGCCATCCACTGGAGCGGCGGCTCGCCTCGTGCAGGGGAGCGGTTGCCTCCCGACAATAGGGCCAAAGGTGGCTCCCTTCTGGTCCTCCCCACCACTGTCACAACACTCGAAGATCCTCTGTTCATGTCCTCCTCCATCGGGCCCACCTCGGGCGCCGTGGCCTGGGCCGCCGGTGGCACGGATTGCGCTGCTCCCTCAGACGCCGCCATGACGACGTCCGACCCCACTGGGCTTGCTGCGGTCGCGGGCACCACCGCTAAGGTCTCTGATGGCATGGATTGCGCCGCTCCCATGGACGCCATCGCGACTGCATCCGGATGCACCTGACTCGTCAGGGTTGGGGACCGTCCGGCCGCGTCCCTCTCTATCCAGCCCGCGTCGAACGCCGTCGTTTGAGCCATTGGAGGCACAGACTGCGCTGGCCCCTCGGACACCACCATGGCCATGTCTGGCGGCTCCTGGCTGGGCGCGGTCACGATCACATCTGCTGGCGATGCCGGACTCTCGGCTAGCAGGGTCACGCCCACCACGAAAGACACCGCCTACTCGGCAACCACCGAGGGTGCGGGCGCCGCTGGATCGGCCAACGAGGCCGCAGCGTCGATGCCACTCCTGCCTAAAATAGGGGCGACAACAGGTAGCGTGGTCCATCCTGCCTGGTGGGCAAGGCTCTTCTTGGGCGCCAACCCCAGAGAGTGGCCCGTCCACAAGAATCTACATGAAGGTGAAGGGCATAAGGTCAAAGCAGAAAAATAAAAAGGACGAAAAACAGGGGAATCAATGGCTTACTCTGACGCCTTTGGGTGGTGGGAACATTTTGGGGACGAACCCCTAGACCCCTCCGACTCGTTTGGGTGGGCCCGTTTCGAGCCTGCCCCCTGCTCCTGAGTAGGGGAGCTCATGTCCCTTATCTCCGAGGGCGCAGCAACAGAGTCGCCCCTCTCCGTCAATGCCTCGGGCAGGGCGGTGGCACTACCCGCCTCCGTCATCTCGTGGGGCGCAACAACATAGCTGCCTCCCTCTATCAACACCTCGAGGGCAGCAGCAGGTTCGCCTCCTCCCATCCACCGATCCTCCGTCGGCACCCTGCGCGAAGCGGCGGACTCTCTGGCTCCCGCCGGCCCCGAGGACGGGCTGGAGGTTCGGCCCACCTCAGCCGACCTCACGGACTCGCTTCCCTCCGCGTGGAACAGGAAGGGCCCCTGCATGGACGGGCGGGCACTTGTCAGCGTGTCCTCGACCTCCAGGACATCCCAATCCATGTTAGCAGCTACCTCGTCATCATCGTCGTCGTCATCGTCATCATCACTACCAGTCTCCTCTCCTCGATCTCGAGCTTGCTGCCTCCATATCACCTTTTTCTTCGTGAGCTCCCTCATCCTCTTGTCCCAACCAGCCATGGCACGATTCATTGTCGTCCGAGTTGGGTCCTTTGGCAGCGGAGTTGGGCTGTCCTTGAAGAATAGTCCCCCTGGCTGGTCCCGCTATCCCGAGGTTAGCATCAGGAGGCCGAAAATTCAAATGAAAAGAAAAGCAAGGGGAAAGGAAACTTACGAATTCAACGAACCCCAGTTCCGGCCGCATTGGGGGATGCCCCGGCACCGGATACACAAAGTCAAGGATGGCACCAACGGAGTCCTTCATGGGCTTCATCGCCTCCTTGATGCGCTGCGCCACTTCAGAGGGAGGGAGCACTTTGTCAGAAAGCACCGTCCCTTCGAACGATGCTTCGGGCACCATCTGATACAGGGGAAGCGCGCGTGCCATCAGCGGTGCAACCCTCCTCGCGTGGTAGGCACCGATAATCCCCGATCCCTTCATGCCCCACTACTTCAGAGTTCGGAGGGCGACAAGACGGTCATTAAGGTGCTTCTTCTCCTTGCCCGTGACACCCCACCCCCATGACCCCGGGGTCTCCATGATGTAGTGCCCGGTGAAAGTTGGCAAGGGGGCGGCGGCGTCATTCTTGACATAGAACCATTGCGAATGCCACCCCTTGTTGGAGGTGGACAGACGCATTAGCGGGTACGCTCCTGCCCGGTTGCTATGGAGGTGGATGCCAGCGCACCCCACCAGCACATGTAGCTCTTGCTTCCCGGCCCGCCTCTTCAGAAGATTGATGGCGAAGAGATACCGCCATAGGTCAAAGTGGGGACTGATCCCTAAGAACCCCTCGCACAGGGCGACAAACGCCGCAATGTGCTAGATCCCGTTGGGGGTAAGGTGTTGAAGCTCCACCTGGTAGTAGTCCATTAGTCCCCGAAGGAACTGATGGGTGGGCGTGATGAATCCTCGCTCGTGGAAGTGGGCGAAAGACACGATGTACCCTTCAGGCGGCTCCGGTTCCTCCTCTTCACCGGGCAGCCGCCACTCCTCAGCGGCTGTCAATGGGCGAAGGAGGCCTCGGTGGATGAGGCCCTCTAAGCGCCGAGGGGAGATGTTGGATTTGTACCCCGGGTCCATTGCGATGGCGGGAGCAGCACGGGGAAGAAGGCAGCGGTGAGTTTAATGGTGGGAACAGTGTGCGTGTCGGAGGCTCTAGCGATTGACGGCGAAGGCTGGCGATGCGAAGGCAAAAGGGCAGAGTACGGAACCCTAGGGCGGACCCCGTGGTTTTATAGGGGCGACGAATGCGAGAAGTGCAACCGTCCGCCTCGATCTCCGGGCCTGCCACGCGCACCGCCGCATCACCTCGCGGGATACACGCCCATGATCCCTATCCTTTCCCACTAAAACCACGCTGGACGGTTCGCCTTCCCAAGCAGACCGGACTCCTTTCCCATAGATGGGACATGGATCATAACGCTTCTTCTCTAGCCCACCTGGGAATGGAACGTCCAGGGATCGGCCCAACGGTCTCAACGACCAACCCAACAGAAGATGGGCTCGTAAGCAACCGGAACCCAGGTACACGAGCATCAACTAGGCCTAGATCCAAAGTCGAGCCCCAGCCAGGTTAACCCTAGACAAAATCCCTACAAACGGGACACCAGGGTTCCCTTAAAAGCTTTTCGGTTGATGAAACCAAACCTCATAGCCCTACCCGCAAAGGGTCCGAAGCACCCCCTAGGTGATTATGCCCAAATCACCCGGGGGCTCGGGGGCTGCACCCATCGGGTGTGCTCGCGCGCACCCTCTGGCAAATCAAAGCACCCCCAGGCGACTCTGCCCAAATCACCCAGGGGCTAGGGGGCTACACCCATCGGGTGCGCTTGCGCACACCCTCTGGCAAATCAAAATACCCCCCGGGCAATTCTGCTCGAATCACTCAGGGGCTCAGGGGCTACTATCGAGGATCTAATACCGGGGTACCCAATGAGGTGGAACTGATAAACCATCGAACGTTGACACTCCCGATTAGACAAGAACATTACTGCGTCTCTTGTCCAAAACGACGGGAGACTGGTTCCGCCTCACCCGACCCTCGAGGGTCAGACTCCACCTCGCCTGACCCCCGAGGGCTAGGCTCTGCCTTGCCCAACCCCTGAGGGCTAGGCTTTGCCTCACCCGACCCCCAAGGGCTAGGCTCCGTCTCGCCCTACGGCCGAGGGCAGACTCCGCCTCTCCCTACAAGTACACCCTGCTCCATCATAAGGATGAGCATGAGGTACGACATGACACTTGAGTCAAACACAGCGCCAAGGACCATGCCCTGCGCCGCGGCAGAAAAAGTACCGCTAGGGTACGATGGGATGGGCGCTTTAGACCATTCTTGCATTTCATAGTCCGAGCAGTATTGTAGGCACCGCCTTCAGCCCTCAGACACAGAACCCGACATAGACATACGACAACCACTACGGTCTAGGAAGAGACTCGTGCCCTCTACAATGATAGATGTACTATCACCACACCGTGGTCCCAAAGGAGCGGCGCTTGCTCCACGACCCTGTGGGCCCACCAGATCGGAGCACTCGCTTCGGCCTCTGGACGCCCTCTCCGATCGAAAGGCCTTGCCCAAAGTGCTACTTCTGACTCTGACCCCCGCGTCCCTTCAATCGGGGCTCATAGGAACTAGAAGGCGTGCGGAGAAAGGCAGGACAAGGCTCATAAGTCAAAACCACTGTACCAGAGACCATACTCTGCGTGGAGCAATACTCTTCAGCCATCCTAACATTCTACAGTGGCATCAACAGTGTTGTAGGCACCTACCATTATCTGGTACGCTCTGGTATAGGTGACAAGGCTGGGTAGATGTGGGCAACAAGGCTCAGTAGCATACGCGCCCTTCCCCTCTCACTTGTAAAGCCGTCCCCTTCATCTATAAAAGGGGGTGCGCTTCCTCCAACAAGGGGGACCGACTTTTGGCGGACAACACAACACACATCACACACAGCCAAGCTGCTACCAGGATCTTGGCATCCTTTCGACCCTTCCATCAGAGACCTAGGACTAGTCCCTCTCTCGACCATCTGTACCCCCTACTACGAACCATTTTCGATGCTAATAGCACGAGCAGCAACAGACTGGACGTAGGGACATTCAGCCTGAACCAGTATAAATCTTGTGTCCTTTAGCGCACCATCCGGGCCTAACGTGTATAAATATAAATTTACTTGCCAGTGCTTGTTTGAAACACCGACAGATCTTGTGTAGTCGTTAATCACCAAAACCTAACTCAGGGCCTAGATGCTTTTAGCTATCTAAGGAGAGAAAGGATGGGCTACCATTTGTGCACGTGCATAACAGATACTGTCCATAGGTTGAACATGGAGTACTAGGGGTAGTAACGGTGTTGTCCATAGGTTGAACATGCAATACTTAGAGCTACAATAGTCTCTAGACTCTAAAAAGAAGAAAACAGAGAAGGTTGCAAGAGGCTATTGGGAAGGAAATGGGCGAACACATGATGTAGTGGTTGAATGCTAATGTCTTGGAATTAGGTCTAGTTGACCTACAAGAGTTCCAAAAGTGGCTAGAAACAATGGATGGTGTAGACAAAGAGAAGGTGAACAAGATACTAGTTGAAGCAAGGCAAATAACTCAAGGGTCAGTGCCACAACCACTTATGGAGATAGCTTCCACTTCATGTTACCAATAGTTCAAGCAATTGATTCATTGATGGTTACAAGTAAAACTTTTATAAATGTAAATTTATTTATTCTCTTGTCATATTTCCATATGTTCAACCATGCTACATTGTGCTAGTGTTAATTCTTCTTTCGGCGTGGGTGTTTGTGTACACACACATATGCAAGTTTTCTCCTCTCCGCGACTCGGCCACCAGGACATAGCCCATCCACGACTATGTGATTCATTGCAGTGTGTGGTCCAATGGACCCCCACTAGACTAGTCCAATGTACTCAATTCCTCTCCAGAAGCTCTCTATATGCCATCAGACCAAGAGCCAATGGTTCGATGCACACCCTCTGCAGCTTGGTCCGATGCCTTGTAGACCAAACCCTCGATGTATAGTCCCTAAAGCACATGGTCTGATGGACCTTTCGGCCAGGTTTAGATGCCCTCATACCCTAGCTGCCCTTTGCCAGCATGCATCAAACCAGGCTCCTTGAGCTAGAGCCTGATGCCCCATTTGACCCTCCATTAACTTCCAATTCCAACTTATTTGTGAATGGGGTTAATTCCAAATGATCTTTGGGCCTTCATAAAACCACCTAGTGCTAAGTTTTACAAGTGTGCACCACACCTAAACCATTAGACTTGCCTAGGTCAAGATACTAGTTCATATCTCCCTTTAAAGTATGGCCAAAGGAAAATAATGTCCTAAACTACTCTAAGTGTTTTCCAACTCCAATTGACACTTAGAACTGGTCCATTGTCTTTGTCATCCATCCTTTGAAAACCAAAATCAAATCCATCAATAGGGAGATGAAAATGATTGATTTCCCAAACAATCACTATTGTCATGATCTAACTCAAATTGCCTCTATAAAACACACATTAGTCACAATGATCTCGTGTAGTCAATAATCACTGAAACCCAACAAGGGGCCTTGATGCTTTCAGCTATCTATGGCGAGAAAGGATAGGCTACCATTTGTGCATGAGTGTAATAGATATTGTCCATAGGCTGAACATGGAGTACTCGAAGCTACAATAGTCTCTAGACTCTGAAAAGAAGAAAAAAGAGAAGGTTGTAAGATGCTATTGAGAAGGAAACAGGTGAACTCATGATGTAGTGGTTGAATGCTAATGTCATGGAATTGGGTCTAGTTGAGCTATAAGAGCTCCAAAAGTGGCTGGAGATAGTGGACGGTGTAGTCAAAGAGAAGGTGAACACGATACTAGATGAAGCAATTCAAATAACTCAAGGGTTAGTGCCACAACCACTTATGGAGATGGCTTCCACTTCACGATACCAATTTGGTCAGCACATCAATGCTGATTGAATTGCTTCCACAGGTCCTAGTTCGAGCAATGGATTCATTGATCATAGCAAATAAAACATTTATGAATGTAAATTTGTTTATTCTCTTGTCATATTTCCATATGTTCAACCACGCTACATTGTGCTAGTGTTTATTCTTCTTCTTCCGGTGTACGCAAGTTTTAGGTAATAAAAATAAGATGAGGGGTAAGCAAAGAAGAGGAGCTTGGGAACCAAGCCCACTTAACCAGCCCGCACCCCCTTTTCCTCCTCTCCGCCACTCAGCCACCAGGACATAGCCCACCGATGACTATGCAATTCATTGTAGTGTATGGTCCGATGGACCCCCATCGGACCAGCCCAATGTGCTCAATTCCTCTCTAGAAGTTCCCTGAGTTCCATCAGACTAAGAGCCAATGGTCCGATCCACCCTCTGTAGCTTGGCTCGATGCCTTGTAGACCTAACCCCCGGTGTACAGTCCCTGCAGCACATGGTCCAATGGACATTTGGGCCAGGGTTAGATAGACTCAAACCCTAGGTGCGCTTTGCCAGTATGCATCAAACCACATGCTTTGGTCCAATGGCTCCTTGTGCTAGGGCCTAATGCCCCATTTGACCCTCCATTAAGTATGGAAAATGGAAAAATAATGTCCTAAACTACTCAAAGTGTCTACAAACTCCAATTTGCAATTAGAACTAGTCCGTTCTTAATCTCGTCATCCATCCTTTGAAAACTGAAAAAATCAATAAGGGCATGAAAACCATCGATTGCCCAAACAATAACCATTATCATGACCTAAGTCAAATTGCCTCTACAAAATACACGTTAATCACAAAGATCTTGTGTAGTCATTAATCACCGAAACCCACCTAGGGGCCTTGATGCTTTTAGCTATCTAAGGCGAGAAAGGATGGGCTACCATTTTGTGCACACACGTAACGCATACTATCCATAGGCTAAACATGGAGTACTAGGGATAGTAACAGATAATGTCCATGGGCTGAACATAGAGTACTCAGAGCTACAACAGTCTCTAGACTCTGAAAAGAAGAAAAAGAGAAGGTTGCAAGAGGCTATTGAGAAGGAAATGGGTGAACACATAATGTAGTGGTTGAAAGCTAATGTCTTGGAATTGGGTCTAGTTGAGCTGCAAGAGCTCCAAAAGTGGCTGGAAGCAGTGGACGGTGTAGTCAAAGAGAAGGTGAACAAGATACTAGTTGAAGCAAGGCAAATAACTCAAGGATAAGTGCCACAACCACTTATGGAGATAGCTTCCACGTCATGGTACCAGCTTGATCAGCACATCAATGTCGATTGAATGGCTGCCATAGGTCCTAGTTTGAGCAATGGATTCATTGATCATAGCAAATAAAACATTTATAAATGTAAATTTCTTTATTCTCTTGTCATATTTCCAAATGTTCAACCACGCTACATTGTGCTAGTGTTTATTCTTCTTCTTCCGGTGTGTGTGTGTGTGTTTGTGTACACACACGTATGCAAGTTTTAGGTAATAAAAATAAGATGAGGGGTAAGCAAAGAAGAGGAGCTTGGGAACCTAGCCCACTTAACCAGCCCGCACCCCATTCTCCTCCTCTGCGCCACTCGGCCACCAGGACATAGCCCACCCATGACTATGCGATTCATTGTAGTGTATGGTCCGATGTACCCCCACCGGACCAGCCCAATCTGCTCAATTCCTCTCTAGAAGTTCTCGGAGTTCCATCAGATCAAGAGCCAATGGTCCGATGCACCATCTGTAGCTTGGTTCAATACCATGTAGAACAAACCCTTGGTGTACAGTCCCTGCACCACATGGTCCGATGGACCTTTGGGCCAGGGTCAGATACCCTAAAACCCTAGCTGTGCTTTGCCAGCATGCATTGGACCACATGCTTTGGTCCGATGGCTCCTTAAGCTAGGGCCTAATGCCCCATTTGACCCTCCATTAAGTTTTGCAAATGGAAAAATAATATCCTAAACTACTCTAAGTGTCTCCCAACTCCAATTGGCACTTAGAACTAGTCCGTTCTTAACCTCGTCATCCATCCTTTGAAAACAGAAAAAATCAATAGGGGCATGAAAACCATCGATTGCCCAAACAATCACCATTATCATGGCCTAAGTCAAATTGCCTCTACAAAACATATGTTAATCACAAAGATCTTGTGTAGTCATTAATCACCGAAACCCAACTAGGGGCCTTGATGCTTTCAGCTATCTAAGGCGAGAAAGGCTGGACTACCATTTTATGCATAGGCGTATCGGATACTATCCATAGGCTGAACATGGAGTACTAGGGATAGTAACGGATAATGTCCTTGGGCTAAACATAGAGTACTCAGAGCTACAACAGTCTCTAGACTCTGAAAAGAAGAAAAAGAGAAGCTTGCAAGAGGCTATTGACAAGGAAATGGGTGAATGCATGATGTAGTGGTTGAATGCTAATGTCTTGGAATTGGGTCTAGTTGAGCTGCAAGAGCTCCAAAAGTGGCTAGAAGCAGTGGACGGTGTAGTCAAAGAGAAGGTGAACAAGATACTAGTTGAAGCATGGCAAATAACTCAAGGATCAGTGCCACAACCACTTATGGAGATAGCTTCCATGTCACGGTACCAGTTTGGTCAGCACATCAATGCCGATTGAATGGCTTCCACGGGTCCTAGTTCGAGCAATGGATTCATTGATCGTAGCAAATAAAACATTTATAAATGTAAATTTCTTTATTCTCTTGTCATATTTCCATATGCTCAACCACGTTACATTGTGCTAGTGTTTATTCTTCTTCTTCCAGTGTGTGTGTGACTGTGTTCACACACGTATGCAAGTTTTAGGTAATAGAAATAAGATGAGGGGTAAGCAAAGAAGAGGAGCTTGGGAACCTAGCCCACTTAACCAGCCCGCACCCCATTCTCCTCCTATCTGCCACTTGGCCACTAGGACATAGCCCACCCATGACTATGTGATTCATTGTAGCGTATGGTACGATGGACCCCCACCTGACCATCCCAGTGTAGTCAATTCCTCTCTAGAAGTTCCCTGAGTTCCATCAGACCGAGAGCCAATGGTCCGATGCACCGTCTGTAGCTTCATCCGATACCTTGTAGACCAAACCCTAGGTGTACAGTCCCTGCACCACATGGTCCAATGGACCTTTGGGCCAGGGTCAGATACCCTCAAACCCTAGTTGCGCTTTGCCAGCATGCATCGGACCACAGGCTTTGGTCCGATGGCTCCTTGAGCTAGGGCCTAATGCCCCATTTGACCCTCCATTAAGTATTGCAAATGGAAAAATAATGTCCTAAACTACTCTAAGTGTATCCCAACTCAAATTGGCACTTAGAATTAGTCTGTTCTTAACCTCATCATCCATCCTTTGAAAACAGAAAAAATCAATAGGGGCATGAAAACCATCGATTGCCCAAACAATCACCATTATCATGGCCTAAGTCAAATTGCCTCTACAAAACACATGTTAATCACAAAGATCTTGTGTAGTCATTAATCACTGAAACCCAACTAGGGGCCTTGATGCCTTCAACTATCTAAGGCGAGAAAGGCTAGGCTACCATTTTGTTCATGGGCGTATTGGATACTGTCCATATGCTGAACATGGAGTACTAGGGACAATAACGGATAATGTCCTTGGGTTGAACATAGAGTACTTAGAGCTACAACAGTCTCTAGACTCTGAAAAGAAGAAAAAGAGAAGGTTGCAAGAGGCTATTGAGAAGGAAATGGGTGAACGCATGATGTAGTGGTTGAATGCTAATGTCTTGGAATTGGGTCTAGTTGAGCTGCAAGAGCTCCAAAAGTGGCCGGAAGCAGTGGACAGTGTAGTCAAAGAGAAGGTGAACAAGATACTAGTTGAAGCATGGCAAATAACTCAAGGATCAGTGCCACAACCACTTATGTAGATAGCTTCACATCACGGTACCGGTTTGGTCAGCACATCAATGCCGATTGAATGGCTTCCACAGGTCCTAGTTCGAGCAATGGATTCATTGATCGTTGCAAATAAAACATTTATAAATGTAAATTTCTTTATTCTCTTGTCATATTTCCATATGTCCAACCACACTACATTGTGCTAGTGTTTATTCTTCTTCTTCTGGTGTGTGTGTGTGTGACTATGTACACACACATATGCAAGTTTTAGGTAATAAAAATAAGATAAGGGGTAAGCAAAGAAGAGGAGCTTGGGAACCTAGCCCACTTAACCAGCCCACACCCCATTCTCCTCTCCGCCACTTGGCCACTAGGACATAGCCCACCCGTGACTATGCGATTCATTGTAGTGTATGGTCTGATGGACCCCCACGGGACCAGCCAATATGCTTAATTCATCTCTAGAAGTTCCTAGAATTCCATCGGACCGAGTGCCAATGGTCCGATGCACCGTCTATATCTTGGTCCAATACCTTGAAGACCAAACCCTCGGTGTACAGTGCCTGCACCACATGGTCCGATGGACCTTTGGGACAGGGTCAGATACCCTCAAACCCTTGCTGCGCTTTGCCAGCATGCATCAAACCATAGGCTTTGGTCCGATGGCTCCTTGAGCTAGGGCCTAATGCCCCATTTGACCCTCCATTAAGTATTGCAAATGGAAAAATAATGTCCTAAACTACTCTAAGTGTCTCCCAACTCCAATTGGCACTTAGAACTAGTCCGTTCTTAACCTCATCATCCATCCTTTGAAAACAGAAAAAAAAATCAATAAGGGCATGAAAACCATCGATTGCCCAAACAATCACCATTATCATGGCCTAAGTCAAATTGCCTCTACAAAACACATGTTAATCACAAAGATCTCGTGTAGTCATTAATCACTAAAACCCAACTAGGGGTCTTGATGCCTTCAGCTATCTAAGGTGAGAAAGGCTAGGCTACCATTTTGTGCATGGGCGTAATGGATACTGTCCATAGGCTGAATATGGAGTACTAGGGACAGTAACGGCTAATGTCCTTGGGCTGAACATAGAGTACTTAGAGCTACAACAGTCTCTAGACTCTGAAAAGAAGAAAAAGAGAAGGTTGCAAGAGGCTATTGAGAAGGAAATGGGTGAACGCATGATGTAGTGGTTGAATGCTAATGTCTTGGAATTGGGTGTAGTTGAGCTGCAAGAGCTCCAAAAGTGGCTGGAAGCAGTGGACGGTGTAGTCAAAGAGAAGGTGAACAAGATACTAGTTGAAGCAAGGCAAATAACTCAAGGATCAGTGCCACAACCACTTAGGGAGATAGCTTCCACTTCACGGTACCAGTTTGGTCAGCACATCATTGTCGATTGTATGGCTTCCACAGGTCCTAGTTCAAGCAATGGATTCATTGATCGTTGCAAATAAAGCATTTATAAATGTAAATTTCTTTATTCTCTTGTCATATTTCCATATGTTCAACCACGCTACATTGTGCTAGTGTTTATTCTTCTTCTTCCGGTGTGTGTGTGACTGTGTACACACACATATGCAAGTTTTAGGTAATAGAAATAAGATGAGGGGTAAGCAAAGAAGAGGAGCTTGGGAACCTATCCCACTTAACCAGCCCGCACCCCATTCTCCTCCTATCCGCCACTTGGCCACTAGGACATAGCCCACCCGTGACTATGCGATTCATTGTAGTGTATGGTCCGATGGACCCCCACTGGACCAGCCCAATGTACTCAATTCCTCTCTAGAAGTTCCCTGAGTTCCATCAGACCAAGAGCCAATGGTCTGATGCACCATCTGTAGCTTGGTTCGATACCTTGTAGACCAAACCCTCGATGTACCGTCCCTGCACCACATGGTCCAATGGACCTTTGGGCCAGGGCCAGATACCCTCAAACCCTAGCTACACTTTGCCCGCATGCATCGAACCACCGGCTCTGGTCCGAAGGCTCCTTGAGCTAGGGCCTAATGCCCCATTTGACCCTCCATTAAGTATTGCAAATGGAAAAATAATGTCCTAAACTACTCTAAGTGTCTCCCAACTCCAATTGGCACTTAGAACTGTCCGTTCTTAATCTCATCATCCATCCTTTGAAAACAGAAAAAATCAATAGGGGCATGAAAACCATCGATTGCCCACACAATCACCATTATCATGTCCTAAGTCAAATTGTCTCTATAAAACACACGTTAATCACAAAGATCTTGTGTAGTCGTTAATCACCGAAACCCAACTAGGGGCCTTGATGCTTTCAGCTATCTAAGGCAAGAAAGGATGGGCTACCATTTTGCACTCGGGCGTAACAGATATTGTCCATAGGCTAAACATGGAGTACTAGGGATAGTAATTGAAAATGTCCATCGACTGAAAATAGAGTACTCAAAGCTACATAGTCTCTAGACTCTGAAAAGAAGAAAAAGAGAAGGTTGCAAGAGGCTATTGAGAAGGAAATGTGTGAACGCATGATGTAGTGGTTGAATGCTAATGTCTTGGAATTGGGTCTAGTTGAGCTGCAAGAGCTCCAAAAGTGGCTAGAAGCAGTGGACAATGTAGTGAAAGAGAAGGTGAACAGGATACTAGTTGAAGCAAGGCAAATAACTCAAGGATCAGTGCCACAACCACTTAGGGAGATAGCTTCCACTTCACGGTACCAGTTTGGTCAGCACATCAATGTCGATTGTATGGCTTCCACAGGTCCTAGTTCGAGCAATGGATTCATTGATCGTTGCAAATGAAGCATTTATAAATGTAAATTTCTTTATTCTCTTGTCATATTTCCATATGTTCAACCACGCTACATTGTGCTAGTGTTTATTCTTCTTATTCTTCTAGTGTGTGTGTTTGTGTACACACACGTATGCAAGTTTTAGGTAATAGAAATAAGACGAGGGGTAAGCAAGGAAGAGGAGCTTGGGAACCTAGCCCACTTAGCCAGCCTGCATGCCCTTCTCCTCCTCTCCGCCACTTGGCCACTAGGATATGGCCCACCCATGACTATGCGATTGATTGTAGTGTATGGTCCGATGGACCCCCACCGGAGTAGCCCAATGTGCTCAATTCCTCTCTAGAAGTTCCCTGAGTTCCATTAGGTCGAGAGCCAATGGTCTGATGCACCCTCTGTAGCTTGGTTCGATGCCTTGTAGACCAAACCCTTGGTATACAATCCCTATAGCACATGGTCTAATGGACCTTTAGGCTAGGGTCAGATACCCTCAAACCCTAGCTGCGCTTTGCCAACATGCATCAGACCACAGGCTTTGGTCTGATGGCTCCTTGAGCTAGGACCTAATGCCCCATTTGACCCTCCATTAAGTATGGCCAATGAAAAAATAATGTCCTAAACTACTCTAAGTGTCTCCCAACTACAATTGGTAGTTAGAACTAGTCCGTCCTTAACCTCATCATCCATCCTTTGAAAATCAAAAAAATCAATAGGGGCATGAAAACCATCGATTGCCCAAACTATCACCATTATCATGATCTTAGTCAAATTGCCTCTACAAAACACACATTAATCACAAAGATCTTGTGTAGTCATTAATCACCGAAACCCAACTCGGGGCCTTGATGGTTTCAGCTATCTAAGGCAAGAAAGGATGGGCTACCATTTTGTGCATGCGAGTAACGGATAATGTCCATAGGCTGAACATGGAGTACTAGGGACAGTAACGGATAATGTCCATAGGCTGAACATAGAGTACTTAGAGCTACAACAGTCTCTAGACTCTAAAAAGATGAAAAAGAGAAGGTTGCAATAGGCTATTGAGAAGGAAATTGTTGAACGCATGATGTAGTGGTTGAATGCTAATGTCTTGGAATTGGTTCTAGTTGTGCTGCAAGAGCTCCAAAAGTGGCTAGAAGTAGTGGATGGTGTAGTCAAAGAGAAGGTGAACAAGATACTAGTTGAAGCAAGGCAAATAACTCAATGGTCAGTGCTAGAACCACTTATGGAGATAGCTTCCACTTCACGGTACCAGTTTGGTTAGCACATCAATGTCAATTGAATGGCATCCACATGTCCTAGTTCGAGCAATGGATTCATTGATTATAGAAAGAAAACTTTTATAAATGTAAATTTTTTATTCTCTTGTCATATTTCCATATGTTCAACCACGCTACATTGTGCTAGTGTTTATTCTTCTTCTTTCGGTGTGCAAGTTTTAGGTAATAGAAATAAGACGAGGGGTAAGCAAAGAAGTGGAGCTTGGGAACCTAGCCCACTTAACCAGCCCGTACCCCCTTCTCCTCCTCTTTGCCAATCGGCCACTAGGACATAGCCCACAAATGACTATGCGATTTATTGTAGTGTATGGTCCGATGGACCCCCACTGGACCAGCCCAATGTGCTCAATTTCTCTCTAGAAGTTCCTTGAGTTCCATCAGACCGAGAGCTAATGGTCTAATGCACCCTCTGTAGCTTGGTTGGAGGCCTTGTAGACCAAACCCTCGGTGTATAGTCCCTACAGCACATGGTCTGATGGACCTCTGGGCCAGGGCCAGATACGCTCAAACCCTAGCTACGCTTTGCCAGCATGCATCGAACCACATGTTTTGGTCCGATGGCTCCTTGAGCTAGGGCCTAATGCCCAATTTGACCCTCCATTAAGTATGGCCAATGGAAAAATAATGTCCTAAACTACTCTAAGTGTCTTCCAATTCCAATTGGCACTTAGAACTAGTACGTCCTTAACCCCATCATCCGTCCTTTAAAAACCAAAAAAATCAATAGGGGCATGAAAACCATCGATTGCCCAAACAATCACCATTATCATGACCTAAGTCAAATTGCATCAACAAAACACATGTTAATCACAAAGATCTTGTGTAGTCATTAATCACCGAAACCCAACTAGGGGCCTTGATGCTTTCAGCTATCTAAGGCGAGAAAGGATGGGCTACCATTTTGTGCACACGCGTAATAGATTCTGTCCATAGGCTGAACATGGAGTACTAGGGATAGTAAGGGATAATGTCTATAGGCTGAACATAGAGTACTCAGAGCTACAACAGTCTCTAGACTCTGAAAAGAAGAAAAAGAGAAGGTTTCAAGAGGCTATTGAGAAGGAAATGGGTGAACGCATGATGTAGTGGTTGAATGCTAATGTCTTGGAATTGGGTCTAGTTGAGCTGCAAGAGCTCCAAAAGTGGCTGGAAGCAGTGGACGGTGTAGTCAAAGAGAAGGTGAACAAGATACTAGTTGAAGCAAGGCAAGTAACTCAAGTGTCAGTGCCACAACCACTTTTGGAGATAGCTTCCACTTCACGCTACTAGTTTGGTCAGCACATCAATGCTGATTGAATGGCTTCCATAGGTCGTAGTTCGAGCAATGGATTCATTGATCGTAGCAAATAAAACTTTTATAAATGTAAATTTCTTTATTCTCTTGTCATATTTCCATATGTTCAGCCACACTACATGTGCTAGTTCTTATTCTTCATCTTCTGGTATGTGTGTGTGTGTGTGTGTGTGTGTGTGTGTCTGTGTGTGTGTACACGTACACACGTATGCAAGTTTTAGGTAATAGAAATAAGATGAGGGGTAAGCCAAGAAGAGGAGGTTGGGAACCTATCGCACTTAACCAGCCCGCTCCTCCTCTCCGCCACTTAGTCACCAGGACACAACCCATCTATGGCTATGCGATTCATTGCAGTGTATGGTCCAATGGACCCCCACCGGACCATCTCAATGTGCTCAATCCTCTCTGGAAGTTCTCTGAGTTCCATCAGACCGAGAGCCAATGGTCTGATGCACCCTCCGCAGCTTGGTCCGATGCCTTGTAGACAAAACTCTCGGTATATAGTCCTAGTAGCACATGGTTTGATGGACCTTTGGGATAGGGTTAGATGGCCTCAAACCCTAGTTGCGCTTTGCCAACATGATCGGACCACTGCCTTTGGTCCTATGACTCCTTGAGCCAGGGCCTGACACCCCATTGACCCTCTATTAAGTATGGCTAGTGGAAAAATGATGTCCTAAACTACTCTAAGTGTCTCCCAACTCCAATTTACACTTAGAATTAGTCTAACCTTAACCTCCTCATCCATCCTTTGAAAACAAAAAAAATCAATAGGGGCAAAAAAACCATCAATTGCCCAAACAGTCACCATTATTGTGATCTATGTCAAATTGACTATACAAAACAACACACATTAGTCACAAAAATCTTGGGTAGTCATTAATCACCAAAACCCAACTAGGGGCCTTGATGCTTTCAGCTATCTAGGGCGAGAAAGGATGGGCTACCATTTGTGCACGCGCGTAACAGATACTGTCCATAGGCTGAACATGGAGTACTAGGGGTAGTAACGGATATTGTCCATAGGCTGAACATGGAGTACTCAGAGCTACAAAAGTCTCTAGACTTTGAAAAGAAGAAAAAAGAGAAGGTTGTAAGAGGCTATTGAGAAGGAAATGGACGAACGCATGTTGTAGTGGTTGAATGCTAATGTCTTGGAATTGGGTCTAGTTGAGCTACAAGAGCTCCAAAAGTGGCTGGAAGCAGTGGACGGTGTAGTCAAAGAGAAGATGAACAAGATAATAGTTGAAGCAAGCCAAATAACTCAAGGGTCAGTGCCACAACCACTTATGGAGATAGCTTTCACTTAACAGTACCAGTTTGGTCAGCACATCAATGCCGATTCAATGGCTTCCATAGGTCCTGGTTTGATCAATGGATTCATTGATCATAGCAAATAAAACATTTATAAATGTAAATTTCTTTATTCTCTTGTCATATTTTCGTATGTTCAACCATGCTACATTGTGCTAGTGTTTATTCTTCTTCTTCCATTGTGTGTGTTTGTGTACACACACGTATGCAAGTTTCAGGTAATAGAAATAAGACAAGGGGTAAGCAAAGAAGAGGATTGTATTCATGTACAGAGAATCAGATGGATAGCACACAAGACACAAGGATTTATACTGGTTTAGGTACGTGGTTGGTGATTGTAGCTATGTGCAACTTTTTTTGGGAACTTAGCTAAGGGCAACTGGCGAGTAGTAAGAAGTGTTGTTTCTGTCATAAGGAAGATGATCAAACACTTCTTTTTGAATGCGAATTTTCAAAACAAATTTGGTCTATCATACAGGTGACTTCAGGGCTTTCTTAACCTCGTAGCATGCCATATATGTTTGCTGGTTATGGGGAATTAGAACAAACCTGAGAATACTATGCTTGCTAGTAGTGAGCCCAACTTGTAGGTCCCTGTGGGTTTGCATGCATGGGTGTCTTGTGTGCACGCACGTGCACAAAAGGGACATCACAAGTTGAGCGAAAGAGTTGCAAATTCTCTCATGGCAACTGAATGAAAAAACTACCAAATATGGAGAAGAATATCGTCAGCCCAATTGATATCTGGATCACTCTCCTACTTCCAACTTCTGTTAGCCTAAGGGGGCCAATGTTTTCACTACATTGAACAAAAGAAAGAAAAAAGAAGTCTTTTTTTCAGAACAAGAAGTATTGGTTAAGCATGTCTTCTAATAAAAAAAATTGTTATCTTAGTTGAGTCTTCTGGGGTAGAATGTTCTAGTTTCAACCGTAAAACTTTTACACGCATTTTTAGGAACCAAGGCGGAAATTTTGAAAGTGCTAGAATCTAATCTAGAATGAAAACCTCACAAATAGGGGGGCACGTTAAGATTATTTACACTGTTACGGATGAACCTGCTGGAGCACCAAAGATCCCCTCCAAGAACATTCCAACACCCTGCTTGCGAACATTTTGTTAGAAGGCTCGAAATTTTGTAAGCACAAGTGGTCACATCACATCTATACACATACGGTGTTTGGCATACAACAGAAACTATTGCTCGATAGAGATAGGGAAGACTTTGTGGTCTTCTATAAAATACACACAAAAAATAATATATCTAGAGAGAAACAACAGATTTTTGTCACTACTACACAAGTCTAATTGGAGGCGGGCGTTTCAGGTTAATGAAGGCGGGCATTGCATCTGCCTCCGTCAAAAGGTCTGTGTTAATGCAGACCTACGGAGGCGGTTGCTTTGCCCACCTCGGTTAATCAATTCATAGAGGCGGACACAAATGCCCGCCTGCATAAATAATTTCATGATTTCAAAAAGCCTACCGAGCCCAGTTGCCCACCTAGCCTGGGCACATGGATGCCGGTCTAGTGTATGGATTGATAGCTACCTTTACTTAAAAAACTTTTATAGGCTGTGCGCTTTTATGGTTTATGCAGTGGTTGGAAGTGATCTCAAGGTGTTTATATGAACTTGATGTAATTATCTTGAGTTCAATCAAATATTAATAAAAAAATACCATACTACAATAAAGTTGATCTCGTTATTCAATTCATCATGCAATTCATATGCCTCCTTTTATTCTTTTGATAATTCATGGTTATGTTAATGCTCAGTCTAATTCATGGTCAGATTACTTAGCATGCTTCTGTCTAGTGTCTTGACGGTGATTAGAGTAGCATAGTTAATCCCACATGGGTTTTCAACACATGCAAGGATGTCTCCCTTAGTGAGCCCTTGTGGTCGTGCCTTTGGGGAACTGGCACAAAACAGTTGGGTTATGACAGGTTCTGGGAAGGCCCTTGCCACCAACATCATTTAAGCTTGTTGCCCTTGCCACCGCCACCAAGCTTGAGATTTTGGTCCTCGCTTGGCATGGCAGGATTTGCATCCCATAGCTGGGAAGACTTGCCATCCTTCTTCAACTTTTTGATGACAGTGTCCATGTCCATCAGGCCAGTCACCTTCCCTTGCTCTGTGTCTATACTAGTTTGGTACACACCTGTATAGATCAATCCAATACATTTAAGGTTTTCACACACAGCACAAAAGTAGCGTGTTTAAACAAATGGAAATATAACTAAAGAATGAAGAAATTTACATTTATAAAAGATTTCTTTGTTACCATCAATCTTGTGTAGGGCCCTCTTAACTTTCTTGAGACAGCCTTTGAAGTGGATGCTCACTTCCAAGTCGCATGTCTGGGAACAAATAGAAAGAGAAAATGTTAAGAAAATAGCAAAGCCCTTTCAGAAGAATTGCACAGTAAAATGATTGTCAAGCTGCTTGCTGCTTGATAAAAAACTGAGCATGGAACATAAGAAGGAATACACACATGCGCGTGCGGACGCACACACACATGCACACACTCACACACATATCGGGAGAAAAGAACGGATGGTAAGACAAAGTGGAGTGGTTGAACATCACTATGTAAAAAAGTCACAGATCCACCACGTCACCTACAGACGCCAGCACAAACGCGTGTCTGTAGTAAGTCGTCGGCGGGGTCACCGGTCTGGCGAGGTCAACATGCGTTTGTAATAAGCGCCTACTACAGACGCGTGTTAGGAAAACATGTCTGTGCTAACTCTCCACGTGCATTTGTAACACGCGTCTGTAGCTGCATCAATTATTATAGACGCATGTTGTGTTTTCCGAGTCTCAGATAACGAGTTCAAACTCTACAGACGCGGGTACTTAACACGCGTCTGTATCTGGGTAACACATCGGATGGTAAGACAAAGTAGAGTGGTTGAACATGCATGTGGAAATGTAACAAAAGAATAAAGAAATTTACATTTTTTAAACTTTTCTTCGTTATCATCAATCTTGTGTAGGATCCTCTTAATTTCCTTCACACACCCATCACAGTGGATACCCACTTTCAAGTCATAGCTCTACAAACAAACAGAAACAAAAGTTAAGAAAATAGCAAGCCACTTTATAAAGAAATGCACGGTGAAATGATTAACACACACACGCACACGTGCGTTTGTGTATGTGTGTGTGCGTGCGTGTGTGACACACACACATCTTAGAGAATTGCATATGCGTGCTTTTTCTTGAGTAGAGAGGAAGCAAAACGAACTCACATGCATCCCTGAGAATTGCCACCTTACTCATATCCTTGACCGCCTCAAAATCAACACCATCAACAAGGAAACATGTCTCATAACTCTCTTCGTCTATCTCTGTATTGGCGAGAGTGTCAGATCGATAGAGATGATAGGGAATGTGTTGATGGCAAAATCCACTTGACAACACGATAACCTGGCTATGTTCCTCATCGAGTTCTTGTTGGCAAACTGCATGAATGAGACTACCACAGCAGCTGACATCAACAAAAATTCACTGATGATTAGTCTATGAATGACGAATCTGCAATAAGTTTTGCCTCTACACAAGAAAGGAAGTTTGACTCACCTACAATACCAAATAAGATGCAGTAATATGCTGCGAAGATTGGCAGTGGAATTGATGCAAAGAGGGCCCCAAATTTCCCTGCAAAAATAGGACATCACAATTTGAGCAAAAGAGTTGCAAATTCTCTCATGGCAACCAAATGAAAACAAAATACCAAATATGGAGAAGAATATCATAAACCCAGTTGATATCTGGATCAATGTTTTCAAGTCGTCTAGTCAACTCTGGTCGCCATGGGACCGACCAGACGATTAGTCGTCGACCAGGACGACTAGTCGAGTCTGGTCTAGGCAGTAGGCACACCTACCATCATTGGAGGAAGAGCTCATCTTCGTGAGCTAGGGGGAGCAGAGGCGCAGAGCCAGGGAAGATCTTCACCAAGAGGCATGCTGGCTGGGGAAGAGAAGCAGAGAAGAGAGAAACAGCAGAGTAGCAGCAGCCGTCACGCACAGGAGCAAAGAAGAGAGAAAGACCAGAGCAGCAGCAGCCGTCACACACATGAGAGGAGAAGAGAGAAAGAGCAGAGCAGCAGCAGCCGTCACGCACAGGAGAGAATGAGAGATGGGAACCCTAGAGACTTGGCCTCCTGTATATATATTACAGACCCTAGTGGGCCAAATTGGCAGCCCAACTACTCACCTGGAAGCCTAGTCAGGCAAGCCCAAAGAAGGCAGTGCCCAGCCTAGTCGTGCAGCCCCCTGGTCGGACGACTAATCGTGATTAGTCGTCGACTAGTCGGACGACCAGGTTTCTAGTCGAGCTAATCGAGTCGAAGTCTCTAGATCATGGTACCGACTAGACCGAGCGATTAATCGGGCGACTTGTAAACATTGATCTGGATCACTCTCCTACTTCCAACTTTTGTCAGCCTAAGGAGGCCAATGTTTTCACTACATTGAAGAAAAGAAAGAAAAAAAGAAGACTTTTTCAGAACAAGCAGTAATGGTTAAGCATGTCTTTTAATAACAAATTCTTATCTTAGTTGAGTCTTTTGGTGTATAATGTTCTGGGTTAAACCATAAAACTTTTACACACATTATTAGGAACCAAGGTGGAAATTTTGAAGGTGCTAGAATCTTATCTAGAATGCTAAGATTATTTACACTGATATGGATGAACCTGCTGGAGCACCAAAGATCCCCTCCAAGAACATTCCAACAACCTGCATGAGAACATTTTGTTAGAATCCTCGAAATTTTTAAGCACAAGAAGTGGTCACATCACATCCATACACATATGGTGTTTGGCACACAACAAAAACTACACACATGGTGTTTGGCACACAACAGAAACTATTGCTCAATGGAGGTAGGGAAGACTTTGTGGTTTTCTATAAAATACACACACAAAATAATATATCTAGAGAGAGAGAAAAAACAGATTTTGTCACTACTACACAAATCTTATTGGAGGCTGGTGTTTCAAGTTAACGGAGGTGGGCAATGCAACCGCCTCTGTTGAAAGGTCTGCGTTAATGCAGACCTACGAAGGTGGTTGCTTTGCATGCCTCGGTTAATCGACTTATGCGCCACCACTGGATCCGCTCGCTCTTGGTTGGATCCACCCCCCCCCCACCGTTGCTCGTGCCAGATCCACACGCACGCAGCTGACGGTGGCCGAATTCACTCGGTGGTGGCAGGATCCGCGCCCCCGCCCCTGCTGGTGACTGGATCCACGCCCCCGCCTCCTCCGGTGGTCGGTTGGTGGTCGGATCCGCCGTCGGTGGCCAGTTGGAGGCCGGATCCACGCCAAGAGATGGAGAGGGAGAGGCGCCATGCGCCGAGGGGGGAGAGGGAGAGGGAGAGGGATGGGCACCGCGTGCCTTGCCTACCAGCTATGGGGGAGAGGCGGCACACTGCCTGCTAGCTGTGGAGAGGGAGAGGGAGAGGGGGGGGGGCGTCGCATGGGGAGAGAGGAAGCGCCTCGTGTCGCACAGGGGGGAGGGAGGGGCTCCGCCCTACCTACCAGCCGTGGAGAGGGGGAGGGAGGGGGAGCGCCACACGGGGGAGAGAGGGAGGGTTGGGCGCTCAATTGAGAGAGGGAGAGACTGAGAGAGAGAGATTGAGAGGAAACCATAATTGCTGCTCTTATACAAGCCCGATTTGGGCTTTGGCTGGGCCTCGGCCATGATTAACCGAGGCAGGCCTCGTAACTTTTTCGGAGGTGGACGTCTTAAAAGGCCCGCATTAGTAAATCGATTTTAGGATGCGGTCCGTAAATCAATTTTAGAAGGCAGGCAATCGTGACCGCCTCCATAAATAAATTGTCTGCTTCCATAAATACATTTTGTGAGACGGTTAATTGTGACCGCCTCCGTAAATAAAAACGTCCGCCTCTGAAAATCCTCAGTCATTTTTCGAGGCGGTTGGATTTTGTGACCGCCTCTGTTAATGGTTGGGCAGTGCCTCGCAAAATCATTTTTATAGTAGTGTGTGTTTGAAGAAAACCATAAGCAAGGATTATTATCAAGAGGCTAAGAAAAAATATAGGAGGTAGGAGGAAGAAGATACTCCTCTATGTCTATTTACATCAAGCTAAGGACATGGAGTCAGTCTCTATTATGCTTACCGTTTTTGTTTCCTTGAGACCTCCTTTGGCCTCGGAAGCTGAAGCCTTTCTTTTCACCTTCAGCGGATTGTGCTTGCAAAAAAACACTAGCCCAAGAGGGGTTTAAATAAGCTACTAGTGCGGGCACACATAGTTGAATGTAAAGTTACATATTAATATTGCATGAGTGTGGTGTGGTGTGTTGTGTTGTGGTTGTGGTTGTGGTTGTGGATGTGTGTGGGTTCGTGTGTCTGCGGGTGGGTTTGCATGCACGGGTGTGTTGTGTGCACACACATGCCCAAATGGGACATCACAATTTGAGCGAAAGAGTTGCAAATTCTCTCATGGGAACCAAATGAAAAAGCTACCAAATATGGAGAAGAATATCATAAACCCTCGATATATGGCTCACTCTCCTACTTCCAACTTTTGTCAGCCCTAGGAGGCCAATATTTTCACTACATTGAAGAAAACAAAGAAAAAAGAAGACTTTTTCAGAACAAGCAGTAATGGTTAAGCTTGTCTTCTAATAACAAATTCTTATCTTAGTTGAGTCTTCTGGGGTAGAATGTTCTAGGTTTAACCATAAAACTTTTACACGCATTTTTAGGAACCAAGGCGGAAACTTTGAAGGTGCTAGAATCTTATCTAGAATGAAAACCTCACAAATAGGGGGGGATTAAGATTATTTAGACTGATACGGATGAACCTGCTGGAGCACCAAAGATCCCCTCCAAGAACATTCCAACACCCTGCATGAGAACATTTTATTAGAAGGCTCAAAATTTTGTAAGCACAAGAAGTGGTCACATCACATCTATACACATATGGTGTTTGGCACACAACAGAAACTATTGCTTGATAGAGGTAGGGAAGACTTTGTGGCTTTCTATAAAATACACAAAAATAATATATCTAGAGAGTGAAACAACAGATTTTGTGTTTGAAGAAAACCATAAGCAAGGATTATTACCAAGAGGCATGCGTGTGTTGTGGTTGTGGTTGTTTGTGGGTTCGTGTGTCTACGGGTGGGTGTGTGTGCATGGGTGTGTTGTGTGCACACACGTGCACAAATGGTAGCCCGTCCTTCCTGCCTTAGGGCCATTTCACTGAATAGAAGCACGTACTCATAGTCATCGAATCCATCAAAGCACATTGGTTGTGCTTGCCTGGCAAGAACCTAGACAAAACAACAGTTAAACGCATTCATGTTTTCTATTTTACTTTGTCGTGTGGGGTGAATGAAAAAATTTTAGGATAAGAACAATTACTAGTACTACTAAAAGAAAGTAACATGCTAATAGAAAAGGAGAGAGAGAGAGAGAGAGAGCAGATTTTAGGATTCTTGACTAAGAGCATCTCCAAGAGTTCCCTAAATCCCTTCCTAATCCTTGTTTTTAGAAAGATAGGAAAAAATCCCTCTCCAACAACTCCTAATCCTTCCCTAAAATTTACGCACTTGGGAAAAGCTGACCCAATCCGCGTAAAGTTATGTGCTTCTCTGGCTCCGCGTATCCTTCTTCCTACGCCATTTTTTCTTCGCGCCGTCATTTTCTCCTACACTCCGGCGTTGTTGAACATCATCCTGGTGAGGGCGGTCTTGCCCACGCCGGCGGCGCCCATGATGGCCAGCACCTGCGCGTCCCGCTGGTCGCGCTGGCCTAGCAGCAGCTCCACCGCCGCCTCCACGTCGTCGTCCCAGCCCATCACCCACTCGGGGGGGGGGGGGGGGGGGGTAGGGGTCATACATCAGAGAGGTCATCTGCCGGAATGTGGCCTCCGGACCACCGTCTAGATGAGCGTGAGCCCCCTCCGCACGTCCCTAGCCAAAACGCGGCATGGTGGACGACGACGAAGGTAGCTTAATTATTGATCATTTCAGGTTGCAGCAGGATCAGTTTGTTGTTTACGTTACAAGGAGGTCGATGAGTGCTGACCGCCTCCTAGCCCTGGGTGGTAGCAGGCTACCCTTGGACTCCTAGCTGCGGCAGGGAATCGCGGGATGTGAGGAAAAAATGGAGCGGGGAAATGGCCAATGCCTACTGGGAGGAGCAGGGCTAGGTCAAGGAGACGGCGGCAGCGTACGTATTGTGCGAGCACGAAGAGACCCGCACGAAAAAAAGTCCGGCAAAAAAATTGATTTTTTAAAGTGAAATATTAGGAACTATTAGCAAAGATATCCATGCGTTGCAACGGGAGGAAATCAAAACTTGTATCTCTACTTAGTTACTAATAATATGTATATTTTGCATTTAATCCATCAGCAATGAAGCAATAATTACATTAGGACATTGGCCATCTATAAAAGTGCAATTTAGAATAATGCCAGCTGTCGCGGGGTTGGAACCGCGGCAAGCATTGTTGTTTGAGTCGGTGTTAGAGTATGTGTCTCTAGTGGCTCGGGTGGGCTCAAGAACACAAGAATCAAAGAGGCGACGCAACGGTTTATCTAGGCTCAGGCCGATCAGTGCCCTACGTCTAGCAGCTGATGATCCTTATACTCAAGAGCACCAAAAATCAGGGTGTTACAACAGAGTGTAGAGAGATTTGATAGGGGGTTAGCTTGGTGCTAATCCTAAGGTTGCCTCGCCGTCGGTGGAGTCTTCCTCTCGTCGGAGAGGAGGAAGATGATGGATGCGGTGGAGGAGCTCTCGGTGCCCCTCTCTGGGTTGCCCTGCCCTTAGTGCTAAGCAGAAGTAGATCGAATGAGTCGAATGATCTGTCTGGGATCCTCCCCCCTTCCCCTGAGGTCTGACCTTATCCCTTATATACCAAGATAGGTCGAGTATGATTTACATGCATCGGAGTCTAGGAGGGTCTTGCAGCGGTGCTCTGTGGACCGTGGTAGTGTTGTAGAGCCGAAGAAGCCTTGGGCATCGTCCGGCTGCTCTGTTCTGACACTCTACGTGTTAGGCTGTGTCGGCTTAGACCGGCCTCCCCCAAGTGGACCTTCTGGAATTTTCTTGGTGGCGAAGGAGGTCGGCTCCAGGGGCTGACATGCAGGCCCGGTGTAGGGTCGAGATGGCGGTCTAGAGGGGGTGAATAGTCCTTTCTAAAATTAAATGCACTGGCTAACCAAAACAAATGCGGAAATAAGACTATCAGTCTAACCAAGACTACACCCCTTTATCTAAGTTCACAAGCACCTTATGAAGATCTTAATTAGGCAACAAAGGTGCTGGGCTAGCTAGAGCTCACCTAAAGAATTCTAGATCAAGGCCACACAAACCTGTACACTAGTACTTTGCACAACAGAGGGAGCTCCTACACAATCTAGTAAGTAAAAACACAAAGCTCCTAAGCTCACTAGCAATGCTCGATAACAAGGCTACACAAGCCAAATATTGGCATCACCCGCCAAGCCCACATGTCGGGCACCGCAAGAACCAACCCCGAAAGTGAGGGTAGCTCAATGACACGCTCTACTAGAGTTGCTCTTCGCGACCCCCCGGGGTGAGCACAATCCCCCTCACAAATCCTCCTCCGGAGCACCGCACAATCTTCTCGCGTGTTTCAATGGAGTGACATGCCACCAAACCATCTAGGAGGTGGCAACCTCCAAGAGTAACAAGCACCACCGGCTTGCAACTCAATCACCTAGTGCCACTCGATGCAATCTCACAATGCAATCGCACTAGAATCACTCACTCGCAATCGATTCGTACTCTTGCAAGCACAAGTGAGTTAGAGGCTCTCCTAGCACTCCCCATGCATGGACACTAAGTCCCAAGGGTGCCAAGCATATGCCAAGGCCGGCCACACACTCCTTTTATAGCCCCAAGGGCTAAAATAGCCGTAACCCCCTTCATCCTGATTTCTGCGCACTGACCGGACTCATTAACCGGACTCACCCTAGAGTCCAGTCCAGAGTCCGGCCGTAGAGTCTGGTTGCTCCTCGTGCGCCATGTGTACTAGCCGTTCGAAGATGATCGTTGCTCACCAATGGCTAGCTCCCACACGCGCATACTCTTGACCGGATGCGCCTAGCTCCAGCGACCGAACACACCGAGCCCGAGTTCGGTCACCAACGCGCCTCTGCACAACTGACCGGACTCCCTTTTCTCCTATGACCGGACTCGACTCTCCCAGAGTCCGGTCACTTCCAGAGAGCACTTTTGATGACCGAACACGTCAGGTCATTACTGACCGGACTCTCCGTGCGTCCGGTCACTCCTGGACACTTTAAAAACACTGACTGGACTCTCGACTAGATGAACTCTCCACCAGACTCGCCGGTACTAACCGGACGCGTCCGGTCATAGAGTCTGGTCATAGACCATTCAGCTCTAAAACGGCTATAACTCTTAGCTTCGAACTTCGATTTCGATGATCTTGGATATTTTGGAAAGCTTATTCAGAGGGCTACACAACCCACTTGCATATTTGATCCAAATCACAATGGATCAATGCAGAATTCCAAATCAAGAGCCATCCTATAGTTTGGAGTATACTAAAAAACCTCTCTCTTCTCCAAGTTGATCCAATTCAACTCCAACAACTTCTCCTTTGTAAATGTTCCAACACCACCAAGTGCAAGTGTGTTAGCATTTTCACAAACATTTTTCAAAGGATTAGTCACTCAATTCACCAAGCCACTCGATCCTAGCAACGTCGCAAAGTTAGATCACTCAAGTGGCACTAGATGATCGATATGCAAACAACTTTGCCCCACTTGATAGTACGTCCATCTATCCTAAACCCGGTTATCAACTTCTCTACACGCCTATGACCGGTGAAATGAAATGTCCTAGGTTATACCTTTGCCTTGCGCATTCCATTCCATCTTCTCCATTGTTGATGTAAGACATGCACCAACCAATCACGAAATGATATGATTCTCTTCATATCATCACGTGACCGTATTGATTCATCGATCTTGACTTCACTTGCTCTTCACTGTTGCTTCGGTCCATTGGCACCAAGTCATCACTCAACTTGCCCTTCATACTTGCAACCGGTCCATCGAGTCAAGTCTTGTCTTGATCTTCTCCACCTTGATCACATGACTCCATGTCATGTCTCATAGGCAATGAGCTCCTTCATCACATGTGTGAGCTTTGCAACATCTCTAAGCCATTTCACCTCCATGGCAAAGGTTGCTCACACATGATGTACCCATGGACTAATCACCTATGTATCTCACATTAAGCACAATTAGTCCACCTAGGTTGTCACTCAATTACCAAAACCAAACAAGGACCTTTCAATCTCCTCCTTTTTCGTAATTGATGACAACTCTATAAAGATAAAGAATTTAAGCTCAAATGGATTCATGTTGCTTGCCCAAATAATTTTACCACGTGTAAATGATTTTGGACAAGTACCACAAACCTGAATTGGTAGCATTTGCTCCCCCTACATATGTGCTAAGAGTTTGGTTTGAAGCTTGCTCATATGCTTGAATTTGAGTTGTGGGAGAGTAATGTCTACCAAATGATGCTAAGGTATAAGAGATGGATCTTTGAAGCGTGATACCAATCGGAATGCACCAAATATACCATCCTTAGCACCATTGCTAGTTAGATACCACTTGGAATTACTTGCAAAACACAAACACTAGATACCTCATGAGATCATTATAAGCAAGGCTCTAGCACCACTTGTGAAAGCAAAGCAAGTAAACAAGGCATATCTAACTATCACCTATGCATGCTAGTTTTTTATTTCATCATTCAAACCTACAACTAGCATACACCACACAAGCATGCATATCAAATTTAAAAACTTATGCAATGCAAGCAAGCACATGAATATGCACATATAAAATGCAAACAATCAAGTTCATGAGCTTGCTCCCCCTACTTAGGTGCTTCTCTTTGTCCAAGAATTTTGATCCTTCTCAATTCCTCAATGTTGCTCCCTCTTTGTCCATTGTCCATGTCCAAAACCCCAATTGTCATATCTTTGTCTCAACCTCTCCCCCTTTGTCATCAATTTCCACAAAACGTGTGCATCTCTTGATACAAAGGGTTGCATTGGGGTAGATGGTTGACACTTGAATCTTGCATTTTTTATGGACACTACCTCATATGTTGGAATGACACCATTTGTATAGCTCTTGAGATACCATACATAGGATCTTTGACCTTGATACCAATTGGTGGGACACCTTCCCCTATGTTATAGCATTGGTCATCCACTTGATAATCTTGATCTCTTGTAGGTGAGGGATGCATTCTTTATTTGATGATCACTTAAAGTTGAGGATCACTTGTGGAACCATCATCTTGTATAATTGATACCATGTGTAGAAATGTGATACCACGTGAAATAATTTACTAGCATGGAACCACTTGATGGATTTGTCAATAAACACCATTTCTTGAACATTCGCTATCTTCATGAGTACCACTTGTAGGATATCACTTGTAAGGTGATCTAGACACCACTTGTGAATACCACTTGATGCATCAATTGAATCTAGATACCACTTGAAACAACCAAACTAGATATCCATTTGCATTGTTGTCTTGTGCTTGTACTCTTGTTACTTATCATGAGCTTCTAGGTTCACTTGAACTAAATTGAGTTGCCTAAGTTTCCAAGTTTGGTTTGAACCAATGACAAGCTTCTTCACACCTCTTGCAAGGGTTATCTTGCTAATGTTGTACTTGTCACTTGTTGTCAATCCAAATTAAATCAAGTACTTGGGTTTACTAGCTTATGAACAAACTCATACACTACCACTAGATCAATTAATCAAACAAGCAATAGATGTAGGCTATGAATTTAAACATTTCATTTGTTATGCATGATTCTATGAAGCATGTACTATATGCACTAACCATATACTAGTAAGGGATGAAATGATCATGCACATTATAATGATACCTTTGCTATCTTGGAGTAGAGGATAGTCATTAGATTCCAATTAAGCTCCGCAATAGAAATGTGAAGTCCAATTCAATAGCTTGGTGAAGACCAATATTTGCATTTGAATTCCATTCCTCGCCCATATGAAATGAGAACCACTAATGATCAAGTGCACTAACTTGTTGTGGTTGGCTTGCTTTATCCTTTGATCAATGCTTGCATGAGAGAATTACTTAGAGTACCACTTGAATTATCATGACTAGCTCTCTTTTGGGTGTTGCTTGCTTGCTAGATCAACCCTTTTGATTGCTTCGACTAAGCATCTCAAATGTCCCTTATATCACCACTTCCATGTTAGCCTTCCAAGTACCACACTTGATTTACCTACAAAAGGCGGCAAGCCCCTACACTAGGGAGAAGTGACATCTCTCCAAAGAACCATTCTTGATACTCACTTGAAATGTCTTGATTGATTGATCCAAGTGATGAACTTAATTTGATGAGAAACCTTGAATCTTTATTTAAGTCATTTTCTTTCTACGTGTTTAAGTCCTTTTCTTTCTACCAAATGCTCTCCAAATTGTCACTAGAACTTAAACTTTATCTTCATCTAGAGTTTGATCTTGACCTCCAATTTGAGTACCAAATGTGTCCCAAATACACTGCACAATTAAATAGCCTTGTACTCTTTGCTTGTCATGCTTCTATCTTATTTAAAAACCAAACTTAGGTACCTCAACCACTTATAAACATGTTTCCAACATGAGAACCTTTCAATCAAAGTGACTCTTGATCAATCCAATAATTATCACTTTTCTGGCAGATTCTGTACTCTTCAAAGAAAAATGCATATCTCCCAAAGTACAGATCACAATACCACGAAATTTGGTGGAGATATGCTTCACTAAGACATATAGCAGCTGTAAAAATTTGAGCTTCATTTGACTTCTATATTGCTACTAGATTTCAATTCTTCTACCACTGCTACATGCTGAAAACTGCTGCACTATAGCTAACAAGATCCACTTCAAAACCGAAGCATCTCTTATCCAATTCTCATGAAATATATACAGCATCTTATACCATAAGTCTAGAGCACATACACCAATTTTTATGCCAATCCAATAAGTTTTGATCACACAAACATGGCTAAGATCACAGTTCACTCAGATTTTCAAATATAGGACAGATTTGAATCACTTGAGCTATACTTCATCAAATGTGAATCAAACTTGAAACTAACTTGTTTGAATACTTGTTGACAGTAGTTAACATTCATCATAAACCATCAATATAACTTGTATAAATGGCTAAAATGGATCACCAATGTAGACTTAGGGGTTTAAACTAACACATTCCACGAGTTTTAGTGAATCTGTGTTTCCAGCAGGATTTAATCAGAAAACCGCCAAGGAGGACCTATTTGTCAAAGGAAATTACGGAATTCCACCGCGTAAACAGCGTGGGAAGATTGTAGAAGACTCTAGGAGGCTCACCACCGAAGCAAAGCCCGTGCCCCTGACATGTGGGGCCGGCCGACCTGTGGGCCCCCATGTCAGCCTCCTGTTACTATGCCGGTTCTCCACCGCCTTAAGCAATGCATCTTCATCATATATTCAAGTCGATTTGATTTGAGGGCTCAGGATTGATGCTCTGGCCTATATACACCTGCCTGCACCCCTCCTCTAGGGTAGATGCCTCATTTGATCCTAAGAGCTGAGAAGCGAGAAACCCTAATTCATATATCCACCAGGATCAGGGCTAGCAATCAAGAGAAGATTAGTCCCCGATAGGATCTAGTCTTGTAGTGAGATAGAGTGAGAGAGAAGAGTTTTGGAGGAGTCCTGGCTTGTCAGTGCTCTCTCTATGGCTTGTACCCTGGCGGAATCAAGTTCTTCTTGAGCTTGCTTCTGAAATTTCTCTAGTAATCGACTTCTAATTCAAGTAAGCATCTTGTTCATATTGTTCTTCAGGTTTTCGAATCTCTTTTGAGTACTTTAATCCTTGTAGCTCCTAGGTTAAAGTAGTATTCATAGTGTAAGTGTGGTGCTTAGACTCGGTTACTCATAGATGTACCCTATTTTTTGGATCTGTGGTAGCTCGCGAGGGTGACTCTTATAGCCTCATTGAATCCTTTGTAGTCCACCTCCCGTTAGTAGGCCTAGCAGGACTTTGTTGCTATAGTAAACATACTCTGCCTATATTTTCTCTAATAATATCCCTAGAATTGAATAATAGAAGACAAAGCTTATCAAACTTAGAACGAGAAGACTTTAGTAGTCTCCTCTATGCTCCTATTATCTAGCCTTGATTGTGAAGTTGGGTTAAGTTAGATTTGGTTATTCTCACACATGTTTCCTCGAGTTCGATATAAAGCTGGGTACTCCCGGTGAGGTGCTACATTGGTATATTATCCGTGCGCTTGCGGATTATTCTGTGTGCATTAATTTATACCAACAATACTTTCACAAGACATATATCCATTCAATCCACTCACTAAAGGTCATCTTATGAATTTATCCAACATAAATTAATCCAAACTTGATTACTAAGCATTTATCCATTCAATCATCTTATAGCAAGCAACATATGCATATATTTCCAATTCAACCAACTCATATGCACCCAAATGAAATGATCAACAAGATATATACCTTGGTTAGCTCATGATCATCCAATAGCAAGCTTCAACTCAAATATGCAAACCACCAATTCCAAACAATCACCACAACTTGATAAATGACACTTGTATGTTGTAGCACTTGAACTTCGCTCATTCTCTTACTTTTCCACTCCTCCTTGTTTTCTTCTTCTTTATCATCAAATCATCACCCTCTTCATGATTGATCTTGATTTGCTCTTGGGGTGTCTTCTCTTGTTGCTCAACTTGTGGCTTTGATTGAGGCTCTTCTTGTTGCTCCACCACTTGCTTGGTTGGGCACATAGAGGTGAGATGACCCCATGTGCGGCACTTGAAGCACTTGACATGCTTTAGCCTCTCTTCTTCCTTCTTCAACTTGAGCTTTTCTTCATTGGGGCAACCATTTGCAAGATGTCCCACTTCATGGCATTTGAAGCACATAAAATGAGATAGCCTCTCCTTTTCTTGCTTCTTCATCTTTCTTTATCTTTTTCTTTCACCCTTGGTCATGCTCTTCTTGTTGAAGACGATACCACACTTGTCACCATAGCTTCTTTGAGTCTTCACCATGTGCTCAAAGGTGACTCTTGAGTTGTATCACCTCTCTAACTTGTTGCTCAAATTCTACACTTCATTTTTTAGCTCATTGTTCTCCTTCAAAATGTTAGTTTCACAAGACATAGAGGAAGAACAAGCATCTAAATTTGAAGAACATGGCATATCTAGCAAATCATAGCAAGAGGTGGATACATGCTTCTTGCCTACATCACAAGGGTTAGCAACATTCTGTGATTGATCATTTGACCCATGTGATGAGCTCTCACTAGTTTTAATTTCTTCATAGGAAAGCTTATTAGTGAGAAAGCATGGTCTTGTACCAAGTTATCATGAGTAACACTAAGTTCCTCATGAGCCAATTTTAGCTCCTCATGTGAACAAGTAGTAGCATAAAGTAGATGCTTTTGTTGTTCACATGTGTTCTTTAGAAAAGAGTTTTCATTTTTCAATTTCTCGGTTTTAGCCATCTCTTTTTCTAAAGCTTTGATCATACAACCAAATCTATCTAGAAGCTCTTCATATGAATCAAGATCAATCACATTTGCATTAGATACCTTAGTGTCACCTTGTGACATGAAGCAATGTGATGTAGTTGGAGAGCTTGAAGAAACATCACTCTCATAGCCCAAGCATGATCCATCATCATCACCATCAATCTTGTCAAGTAATCTTGTGGTAGAATCATCATCATTACTTGACCATGAGGTGAGCAATCTTCTACAATCACCAAATTTTGGTCATGCTCAACACACTCATGCGCCTCCTCCTTGGGCTCATCATCATCATCATCATTGGAGACCATCCCATTTTTCTTGTTGAGATAACTCCAAATCCCATGGGCGATGTCAACAGAATATGCTCGGCAGTCCACCGAGGGGTATCCCGCGATGGTAGATTTGTCGGTGGAGGTGCGCGTAATCAGGAACCGGATGGTAGATCAAGGCATGCATCAGGAACCGGACGTAATACCCTATGTCCTGTGTCTTTGGTGTATTGTATTGAGATGTAGTATGACGACTAGGGGACCCCTGCCTCTCCTTATATACTCTGGAGGGGTAGGATTACAAGGAAAGTATCCTATTTGATACTATACAATATCTTGCAGTGCACGCCGAGCAGCGCCATGCATGCCTTGATCTTGTGGGCTAGGCCACCTCTGATGGTGTGGCCCATGTCTTGTCTTGTGGATACCGAGGGCCATACCCCCACAACTAGTCCCCAAGCCTGACAGTAGGTGACATAGTCACGTGGTGCCAGGGTCAGAAACTAGAAGAAAGGCAAAAGACCGACCGAGCAGGCAACCAGTCCATGGGCGAAGCCCTAAATTGAAAAGCGCACATTCACCGCAAGGTGAAGTGTGCCCACTTAGTCCCTGAGCCTGCTGGAAGATAAAGAATGAATCTTGTAGCAGGGTCAAAGAAAAAGAAGTCTGAAAGGTTGCTGACGTCGTCTAACATGCACGTATCAAGACCCCAGACGTGCCGCCCAATATCAGCAACCTGATCCGAACAGCATGGAGCAGCTTGATAGCACACCGATGAGACGTAGCAAGATCCGAGCACCGAGGAGACCTCAGCGTAGCTGGCGATGTCTGAGCACCGAGGAGTCCCCGACGTAGCTGGTGATGTCCGAGCACCGAGGAGTCCCCGGCGTCGTTGGCGACGTTCGATCACTGAGGAGTCCCCAGCGTTGCTGGCGATGTCCGAGCACCGAGGAGTCCCCAGCGTCGCTGGCGACATTCGAGCACCGAGGAGTCCCTGGCGTCACTAGCGATGTTCGAGCACCGAGTAGTCCCCAGCATCGCTGGCGATGTTCGAGCACCGAGGAGTCCCCGGCGTCGCTGGCGATGTCCTAGCACCAAGGAGTTCCCGGCGTAGCTGGCGACGTCCGAGCACCAAGGAGTCCTTGGTGTAGCTGGCGATGTACGAGCACCGAGGAGTCCCCGGCGTCACTGGCGATGTCCGAGCACTGAGGAGTCCTCGGCGTCGCTGGCGATGTCCGAGCACCGAGGAGTCCCCGGTGTAGCTAGCGATGTCCGAGCACCGAGTCCCCAGTGTAGCTGGCGATGTCCGAGCACCGAGGAGTCCCTAGCTAGCTGGCGATGTCCGAGCACCATGGAGTCCCCGATGTAGCGGGCGATGTCCGAGCACCGAGGAGTCCCCGGCGTAGCTGGCGATATCCGCAAGGTGAAGTGTGCCCACTTAGTCCTCGAGCATGAAGAATCCAAGCGCCGAGGAGTAACCGACGTAGCTGGCGATGAAGCACGAGCGATGAACAGTCTAGTCAACTAGTCGGCGGTGAAATGAGCATTGAGTAGAAGCGACCGGCAAACAGTCTGATCAACTGGTCAGTGACGAAGTCCATGAACCTAGTGGTCAGACCAGTTGATCGGTGGAGAAGTCCGAGCACCAGGTGGTCCGATCACCTGGACGATGATCCTGCAATAGAAATATGTAGAACGGGTAGTATATGATGTAAAAATATATGAACTCCAGAGAAAAATCAGCAATGGCGATGAAATAGTGTATGCAGCTCGGCGATCAGTTGGTGTGAAGATGTACTTATATTTAATACAAACCGCCTGAATAGTTAGTGTGTAGCTGAGTCTCCAGCCCTAGCTAGCCTGTTAACCATAACGTCGAGCGCGGAGCCCGTGCACGTGTAGGAGGAATAGGCGTGACCAAGGAACCACAGCCGACCACCCATAACGCAGAGCGCAGAGCCCGTAGCACGTGTAGGGAGGAGCCAGAGACTGGGCCATCTCTGGAGGTGTCCGAGCATCAACATGACTGTTCGAGGGTTCGGAAAATCATTTGGAGAGCAAATATGGGAAAAGCAGCTCGGAGAAACATTATGGCGATATACAAAGATTGGAGAATATTTAGAAGAATATTAAAGCGTGACTTAGCTTTAGACACAATGCCTAGTCGACGGCGTATGGCATTATCTGGTCAGCGACGTGGGCAGCTCGCTTAGTGGCTAGAATGAAGTTGATCTCGTGTTGGAGTAGGACAGACGTAGTCGGAGCTTGGCGGTGTTAATCCGCATAAGAAGATGTGCGCCGTGGTTGTCGAAGGATGTTGGCGCGATCAACCGAGTTGCCGCGAAGGATGTTGATCTTGAGTTATGCCATCGTGTAGTTTGTTGTCCCATGATTGGATCTAGAGAGCTGAGATGTCGCCCATCGCCGCTGTAGATGGAGCGATCGAGCCGAGGGATATCGAGCCTGTCAGGCTATTGAAGCACGCTGCCGCAGGAAGTCAGGTTGCCACGAGCGGCGTTGATCTTGAGATCCCATCTGGTTTGCCATGGATCAACATGCACTAAAGATGGCAACGGGCATAGAATGCCCGCATGCCCACGGGCATGGAACCCGATGGGCAAGGATACGGGCACCATTTCTTGCCCGCGGGCACCATCCTAAACCGAAAGGATATTTCTTCGTGGGCAAAGAAATTTGCTATCCTCGCCCGCGTATCCTCCAGACCCGCTCCACAGATCTAACATGTGGGACCTACAAGAAAATATATGTATATATACACAATTCCTAGGGTTTATTCCTCCACATCCCACCCCACTCAGCCACCCCAATCCTTGTCGCCGCCCCTTCATCTCGGTCTCTCACTCTCACCTCGCGCTGCGCTCGGCCGGCAGCCGCCCTCGCCGCCTCGAGCCATCACGCGGGCGAGGCCACAACCATGAGGGGGTGCCCCTACATGACCGCCGCCGCCCATCCAAGCTACCCCCTCCCCCGTCCTTGGCCAGCCGCCTGCCCCTAATGCCCAAGCTCATCACCCGCGACCCCACCTCCCCATTCCCCCACACGCGGCTCCTCCACTCATGGCGTCGGCATGGCTCCTTCACATAGGGCGTCATGCCTCCCCCACTCGCGCCACCCCGACGTCGGCCTCCGGCCTCCCTACTCCGACAGCTAGCGAACGCCAGCCTTCCTGCTCCAAGGTTCCCACTCACGGTCGCGGTGCCTCCCCCCACTCGCGCGACTCCTCTGAGATCCAACGCACTCCGACAGCCTCGCATGCCTCCTCTCCAGTCTCCACACGCAACTTCTCTCTAGATCCAGCGCACTTCGACGCCAGTCGCCATCCTCTGAGCCTCCGACGCTAGCCGCCGGCCGCCATCCTCCCCGCTCGGAGCCTTTGAGGCTTCGACCTAGGTCGTCGTCCCTGCCGTGCAGGTCGCTATCCCACCGCACTGGTGGGCATGCCTGCGGGCAAGACATGCCCGTGGATAGCGGGTGCGGGCACAGAATGCTACCCATGGCTGGTGGCGGGCGCGGGTGCGGGCGCACAATTTCCCTCGCGGGTGCGGGTCTGTGAGGCTTGTATCCGCGGGTAACATACCCGCTGCCATCTTTAGCACGCACGCCCTCTACCTGGCGCGCCAACTGTCGACAAAATATGCTCAGCAGTCCACCGAGGGGTATCCCACGATGGTAGATTTGTCGGTGGAGGTGCGCGTAATCAGGAACCGGATGGTGACACAAGGCGTAGAGACAACGATTTAGATAGGTTCAGGCCATCTGATCGACGTAATACCCTACATCCTGTGTCTTTGGTGTATTGTATTGAGATGTAGTTTGACGACTAGGGGACCCCTGCCTCTCCTTATATACTCTGGAGGGGTAGGGTTACAAGGAAAGTATCATATTTGGTACTATACAATATCTTGCGGTGCACGCCGAGCAGCGCCGTACACGCCTTGATCTTGTGGGCTAGGCCACCTCTGATGGTGCGGCCCATGTCTTGTCTTGTGGATACCTGGGGCCATATCCCCACAGGCGGTTTTCATGTCAATGATCTCTTCAAATATGCTATCATCCAAAGATCTATAAATGATGTCAATAGCTTGGATGTTGAGATCTAGGCATTTCTCTTGTGCTTGAATTAGATCATTTTCATCCAACACATGAGAAAAGCCTACATCTACCATCCACCACATTTGAGGGCAAATAAACTTAAAATTGCATATCATCCAATTTTTCGATCGTGTAAAGTATGTGCCATCAAAAATGTGTGGACACTCAACATCTAGCCCATAAGTCGCCATCCTCTTGGGTCGGTGAAGACCACAAAAGAGAGACCTAGGTTCTGATACCACTTGTAGGGTCGAGATGGCGGACTAGAGGGGGGTGAATAGTCATTTCTAAAATTAAATGCACCGGCTAACCGAAACAAATGCGAAAATAAGACTATCGGTCTAACCAAGACTACACCCCTCTATCTAAGTTCATAAGCACCTTATGAAGATCTTAATTAGGCAACAAAGGTGCCAGGCTAGCTAGAGCTCACCTAAACAATTCTAGAGCAAGGTCACACAAACCTATACACTAGTACTTTGCACAACGAGGGAGCTCCTACATAATCTAGTAAGCAAAAACACAAAGCTCCTAAGCTCACTAGCAATGCTCAATAACAAGGCTACACAAGCAAAATTAGAGAGCGCAAATTACTTAGCTACACAAACTAAGCAATGTGACTAACAAGGTTACTCAAACCAAATTAGCCATGCAAGGGAGCTACTTCTATGCTACACAAGCAAGAAGGTAACTAGCCAACTACACAAGTCAACTAATTACAAGAGCAACTACACAAGTACAATGTATATGAAAGTAATTTTAAGCTTGTGTAAAGGGGATGCAAACCAACAGGAAGACAAGAATGACATGGCGATTTTATCTCGAGGTTCACGTGCTTGCCAACACGCTAGTCCCCATGTGCTGACTGCTCGCTTGGTGATTCGACGGCTAATTGGCATCACCCGCCAAGCCCGCACATCGGGCACCACAAGAACCAACCCTGAAAGTGAGGGTAGCTCAATGACACGCTATACTAGAGTTGCTCTTTGCGATCCCTGCAGGGTGAGCACAATCCCCCTCACAAATCCTCCTCTGGAGCACCGCACAATCTTCTTGCGTGTTTCCATGGAGTCACAATGTAACAACCCAAAAATCCATACACTAAAAATCACAACTACAAAATTTTTCTTAAAACTCCCATGTGATGATGAGTGTCATGTATAGAAAACCAACCTAAGAAATGCATTAGGTCTAACCCCAACCCAAGTTAACACATAAGCATGGCATGTCATTAGTTAATTGTGTTTATTTAAATTCTAACAAATAAAGTATTGCATACATTGTTAATTCAAAATGTGATTTGGATTTCCATTTGAGTTATGATATGCTTAACAACTCCAATAAAATAATAAACCATGAAATAATTAAAATTCAAACCAAGGAATAAAGGTTTAAAGAGAAAAACTAATTCTACTTTTGTATAACGAAAACCACACCTATTTCTGTTATACAAAATAGCTAAATAAATTCCTAGTATTTATATAAGTATGTTGTGGGCCTCATATCAAAAACTCCAATGAATATGGTGCACCAACTTGGAATCCAAATTTAAAAATCAAAATTGAATTCAAATAAAGAAGAAGGAAAATAAAACAGAAAAAGAAAAAGGGAAGAAGAATGCCTCGCAGACTCGGCCTGCTCGGCCCGCGCCAGCCAGCCAGCCCAATCGGCCTGCCACCCCCCTTCCCGTCTTCCCAGCACACGCGCACGGCCCACGAGCTGGCCTAGCACGCCCACGCGCCCTCCGCTCGCCTGCTACCGCTGCCACACGGGGCCCACATGTCAGCCCTCCTGTTCATCTTCTCCACGCCACGCCCCCGACCGCTCACGCCGATTCCCCTCTCCGACCGAGCCCCGACACCACTGGTAGGGGCGGGCTAGGGGGTCATGCCCAGGGCATGCCCCTGTCTCCTTAGCGCCACGCCCACGCAACCTCGCGCCACCGTAGGATGCATCGCATGCCTCTCCACCGATCGATCGCCGTCCGCCATGGAAGCTTGGTGCTTGGCTATAAAAGCCTAGCCTCGGTTGCCCTAGCGCCCTGAGCTCTCAACGCCCTACCACCACCTTGTGGCTACCCTCTGCACACCCGAGCCAAGAGAGAGAGCCAAGAGAGGAAGAAGGAAGGGAGCGGGAGAAAGAAGAAGGAGCCACCGACGGAGCACCTCCGAAGCCACTGGAGCAAGGACGACGCCACAACGCCGCACGGCACTGCATGGCATCCGGAGCTACACGGCCACAACCCGCCACTGCACCGCTATCCATTCGACTCCAACACCAACGGTGAGCCCTGGTTCTTCCTCTGCTCGCCGTCGGACCTCGCTGTTTGGCCATGGCGCTCCACACCGGGAGCGTGTAGGCCAAGACCGTCTCTGGCCACGGGAAACACACGCACCCACGCACACACCCGCGACCACGGCGTGACCACCCCACCAGAGCCCCGTAGCGCACCCGCGTGCCTCGCCGTTGTCTTCATGATCGCCGTGGCCGCCAGGGAGCCCCTAACGGCCACCTGGAAGCCGAAGGCCCACCTTGAGCCCTAGACGCCTTCGCCGTGCACCCACAGATCCGCAGAAGCCCCTGTCTGCCCAGTCGAGCCACCGGAGAGCCTACAAATGCGACCTCGCCACCGGCAAGCACTGCCGAGCCGCTGTGGCCAATGCCCTGGAAGGCCCCGGCCACCACTTAGACCCCAGCATCATGATCGCCGTAGCCTAGGGAAGCCTTTCCCCTCCCCAATTGGACACCAGCACCGCCATAGAGGCTCACCAGCGAGCACGCCGCTGGTGGGAGCACAGCCGCGAGAGAAACAGGGGACTCCCCTCATCGGCCGTCCGCGCCTGCACCCGATGTACATGGACCGTGCCTAAAAGAAGAAGGGTGGACTCGGTCCACCGTAGACCTGTCTGCGGTCCATGGACCAGCACCTCCTGGTCCACCGTGAGCCACGCCCATGCCTACGAGCCGTGGACCATGGCCCAGTACAGGCCCATGGCTACGACATGGTAGCGTCACAGCTCGCCACGTGGCGGGCCAAGCCCGGCCCAGACCGGCCCAACCCGAAGCTCGCCGGAGCCCGTTTGAGACCCGGTCCGTGTTGATCGTTGACTGGTCAATGTTGACCATTGACCTGGCCCCACATGTCAGTGGCACAGGCACTCTGGACCCACACGTCAGACGCTGACATCATGATGACGTCACGCGGGACCCACACGTCAGAAGCCAACGCAGCAGGGGTGACGTCATGGTGATGTCAGCTGCTGACGGCAGCAGCCCTGGCCCCACACGTCAGTGACCCTGACCGTTGACCGTAGACCATTGACCGTTGACTCACCGTTGACTGACGTTGACTTTGACCAGACCCACATGTCAGTGACCCAAGAGCCCCTGGGCCCACTTGTCAGAACCGATGGCGTTGCTGACGTCATGCTGACGCCAGCTGGACCCCACCTGTCAGCTCGGAACCAAGACGATGACATCATGCTGACGTCAGCATGCCACGTGGACCAGTCACAGCGTGACACGTGTCAGCCCAGGATTAATTCAGTCTTTTCCAATTTCAGAAATGATTTAAACTTCGGAAATTCACAACTAATTCATACGACCTCAGAAAAATATGAAACTAGGACCAAAATTCATCTAAAATCGAGCTCTACACAATGAACCCATGTTTGAGTGCATTTGGCTCTTTTGAATTTTCATTGCTTCTTTGTGCTATTCTATAGACGTCGCTAACGCGACTATAATGCGATCGTTTGCAGACTCGGAGGAGAACCAGACCAACGAGGATCGTGAGTACCGTGAGGAGTACGGAGACGACTACACTGAAGGTGCCACATCCCACCCAATCTCGTAGCACCTATTACGCATGGCTAATGTAGAACTGCTATTGCTTTACTTTGCTGTTATAATCAAACTATGATAGGACTTGCATGGTAGTATGCTTACTTGATGGCCTTTACCTTGACGCAACCTTACCCCTGCATACCCTGATCCTAGGTTAGACACACGCTTACTGCTATATTTCATTTGCTTGTACTTCTACTACGCTTATACTACATTAATGTGTGGTGTATTCTGGACTACGGGGAGAGTGCTGCGTGTGTGACTTGGGTGTGTGGAGGGTGAGGGTTGTGTCGACCAAGTTGGAGTATACGACGAGCCTGGGGCAAGTCTTGCCATGGGGTGCTACTTGGGCACCCCTGGAAATGGATACCTGTGGTGGGTAAATGGTATATGAGGTGGTCCTGGGTGTGAACCTGTGATGGGAGGAGCCCGGGATGGAGGTGCTGTGGTGGCATGGTAAATGGAAACCCTGATGGAGACATTCTGGCTTGGTCACCCCTAAGGACTTACTAGTACTCAGATTCACCGGGAAGCCTTACGTACCACTCATCCTATATGGTGCGGGACGGCCGGACTACTTGGTAGGATATTGCCACTACTGCTAGGTTGATAGCGGACAGTGCGAGGGAGGTACGGGGTGCGGAGGATCCCCCACACCCTTTCGAGACTTCATGGAGACCTTGTGGACCCGGCTCATGACTCACAGTTTCAGCCACCCCAGACTAGACTTGGGGTGTACCAGGGCTGAATGGTAGAGTGGCATTATCCTAGGCTAGCAAGCGGCCGGAATCAGCCCAGTTGACAACGGTCAGCGAGGAAGGTGGATCTTGTGGTTATGTAAAACCTCTATAGAGTGTGTGTGGTTGATCGATCGATACATAAGCCGATTTGTCGGCTATGGACCTTTCCTGGGTTTCGCTTAAACTAGATAGAGAGATGAGTCCTTCTCTTCTCCCCCTGGGAGTGAGTGTTCGGACGTAACTGGGGGCTACGGGCCTTGAGACAGTGCCAAGAGGGAGTTGGCCTGTCGACTGAGCGATGGTATGGTTAAGGTATGGTGATGGTGTGGAGATGGTGGTATATCGATCCCAGGATCGAAACCTGGCTCTGAAAAGGGAATGGGGTGGAATGTGTGTGGGAATGGTGTTAAAACTTGACCAACTATTAATATATATATATATATATATATATATATATATATATATATATATATATATTTGATATGCTACTGCATAGGAAACCTCAGCCTTATAGGTTCCTTTGATTATATCCAACTTGCATCCAATTTCCACAAAGCAAATGCTCATAGGGTTGGGAGTGGCCAGTACAAATCGTACTGATAAATTTTGGCACACATGTTCTGCTGAGGAGTATAGCTCCGAGGAGTTTGACGGTTGAGGGGTTCGTTCCTACGCTCAAGTCTGGCGATCTTATCTTCAAGCTGTTCTGAATGAATGATACTTTGATTCCGCCAATGCAGCGATGTAATAATTTATGTAATTCCTCACTATTTGTACTCTGATATTATCATTGTATGGATGTGATATTCAACTGGTATTTGGGTAATATGATCTACAACGGTCTTATTAGACTTCGACGCTGTGGATTTCCCTTCGCGGAAATCGGGGTCGTTTCACACAAGCCACCAAGCCATCTAGGATGTGGCAACCTCCAAGAGTAACAAGCACCACTGGCTTGCAACTCAATCACCTAGTGCCACTCGATGCAATCTCACAATGCAATCGCACTAGAATCAATCATTCACAATTGATTCGCACTCTTGCAAGCACAAGTGAGTTAGAGGCTCTCCTAGCACTCCCCAAGCACGGACACTAAGTCCCAAGGGTGCCAAGCATATGCCAAGGCCAGCCACACACACCTTTTACAGCCCTAAGGGCTAAAATCGCCGTTACCCCCTTCATCGTGATTTCTGTGCACTGACCGGACTCGCTGACTAGACTCACCCTAGAGTCCGGTGTAGAGTCCGGTCGCTCCTCGTGTGCCACATGTACTAGCCGTTCGAAGATGACCATTGCTCGCCAACGGCTAGCTCCCACACGCGCATACTCCTGACCGGACGCGCCTAGGTCTAGCGACTGGATGCATCGAGGCCGGGTCCGGTCACCAACATGCCTCTGCAAAACTGATTGGACTCCCTTTTCTCCTATGACTAGACTCGACTCTCCCAGAGTCTGGTCACTTCCAGAGAGGTTCCAGAGAGCTCTTTTGATGACCGAACGTGTTAGGTCATCACTGATCGGACTCTCTGTGCATCCGGTCGCTCCTAGACTCGTTAAAAATACTGATCGAACTCTCGATTGGACTCGCTGGTATTGACCGGACACGTCCGGTCGTAGAGTCCGGTCACAGACCTTTCAGCGCTAAAATGGCTATAACTCTTAGCTCCGAACTCTGATTTCAATGATCTTTGACATTTTGGAAAGCTTATTAAGAGGGCTACACAACCCACTTGCATATTTGATCCAAAGCATAATGGATCAATGCAGAATACCAAATCAAGAGCCATCCTATAGTTCGAAGTACACCAAAAAACCTCTCTCTCTTCTCCAAGTTGATCCAATTCAACTCCAACAACTTCTCCTTTGCAAATGTGCCAACACCACCAAGTGTACACCACCAAGTGCAAGTGTGTTAGCATTTTCACAAACATTTTTAAAAGGATTAGTCACTCAATTCACCATGCCACTCGATCCTAGCAACGTCGTAAAGTTAGATCGCTCAAGTGGCACTATATGACCGATATGCAAACAAGTTTGCCCCTCTTGATAGTACGGCCATCTATCCTAAACCTAGTCATTAGCTTCTCTACACACCTATAACTGGTGAAATGAAATGCCCTAGGTTATACCTTTGCCTTGCGTATTCCATTCCATCTCCTCCATTGTTGATGCAGCACATGAACCAACCAATCACCAAATGATATGATCCACTTCATATCATCACATGACTGTATTGATTCATCGATCTTGACTTCACTTGCTCTTCACCATTGCTTCGGTTCATCGGTGCCAAATCATCACTCAACTTGCCCTTCACACTTGCAACCGGTCCATCGAGCCAAGTCTTGTCTTGATCTTCTCCACCTTGATCACATGACTCCATGTCATGTCTCATATGCAATGAGCTCCTTCATCACATGTGTGAGCCTTGCAACATCTCCAAGCCATTTCACCTCCATGGCAAAGGTTGATCACACATGATGTACATGTGGACTAATCACTTGTGTATCTCACATTAAACACAATTAGTCCACCTAGGTTGTCACTCAATTACCATAACCAAACAATGACCTTTCACCCAAGAGCTGCCCAGCCCCTAACTCTGGGCATAATTAACCGAAGACCGAAGACCGAACCGAAAAGACCGAGACCGAGACCGAAAAGACCGAGACCGAAAAGTTCGGTCATGAGTTCGGTCCTGGCTCCCAACTAACCGAAGTAACCGATAGAAATTCGGTCATATGTGTCGGTTAACCGAAGTGACCGAACTGACCGTAGTTCTGTAGACTTCGTTCGTAATGTCATTATGTGTGATTGTGATTTGTGAGAACTGAGAAAGTTGTGTGCTAGAACTTGTCATAATAATGTGTGGTTTGTTTTATATATTGTGTTGTTATTTTTTTGCCTTCAAATAGCAAGTATGCTGTTGAAAATTGCTATAGATTCTGCTATTGTTTGTGGCTGCTACTCAGGTCCGGTTAGTTCGGTCGTGACCGAGACCGAACCGAACTAACCGAGACCGAACTTCCTCGGTCTTCGTTTTTTGCAAAGACCGATCGGTCCTAGGTTTCTGATGACCGAACTGACCGAATGACCGAGGAACCGAACCAATCGGTTCGGTCTGACCGAATGCCCAGGGTGACCAGCCCCTAGAGGCTAAGGGGACTTGTCTTCTTGTGTCATACCTTGTGTGTGACCCTATCGTGGGAGCGGCCGGCAAGGCCGCACCCGGAGTGCACCGTCTGTGAGTCCCCAAGCCTCGATGGCCCGGGGCTTGTCTTCTTGCATCTGGCCCTTGGCTAGACTCATAGGCCGAGAAGGAGCCAAGGGCCGAGTACAGGCGCTTCGCCGATCTAGAGAGGGGGCATTGCCAGTGACGGGAAGCTCCACCATTGGCCACCGCCACCTCTGCACCGCCGCCACCACGACAGTGCCTTCATCGTCGGGCATCACAGCGCCACCGTCAAGCAACCCCATGGCCAGCTCATCTTCTACGAAGGCGGCCGATGGTTTTCACCTCCTCAACCCCTATCTCTCTCACTCTATCTGTTAATTCCGTACTAGCACATGTTCTAGGACTCGCTATTTATTCCAAATGTAAGTACACATGCTAGATCTATGGCTAGTTGATCCTGTAATAATATATCAATGGTATCAGTTGCCTAACTAGGCATAGATCTATCTTATCGGGGTAGAAAATCGAGTAACAACAATTAGAAGGAGGTGAGAGATCCAATTCGGATCTAAGCAGAGGGTTCATCAAACCCTAAACCCAAATCGGGAGAAGAAAAGGAGTAAGAAAGGGTCTTAGTTTTGAAAAGGAACTCAAACCCTAACCCTAACCCACGTAGACAACTCAGGGAAGAAGAACAGTAGCCAAACACTAACCCTAACTCGACCTAACCCTGACCCTAACCCAAAATCGGACAAGATCCGAGAAGAATAGAAGAAGATCCAAGCAGAGAAAAGAAGGGGAAAGGGGAAGGGCTTCGGAGGTGGCTTACCTCACCACCCTCCACTCACCTAAGTCTCTGGGAAGGGCTTCGCGCCGCCTACTAGGGCACCGCCGCTAGGCCGCTCGACGGCGGCGCGCTCACCCGAAGGGGAGCGCGCCCGCCGATGAGGGGGCCGGCGATGGTGCCATCATCCCTCCACCACAGGCCAGCTCCGGTGGCCGCTGGCTCAATGCCACTCGGTGGCTACCGCTCACTACGCTGAGAGAGGAAGGGGAGGAGAACAGAATGAGCTAGGGTTCAGGAGCCGGTGCCGTGTCGCGCTTTTTTGTTCCGCCGAGGAGCGTGCTCGACCATCAATTTGAGATGGACGGTGCAGAGCGAATGGGCCAAGTTTTGGCCCAAGTGGGCGTGAGCGGTAGGTTGCTTTCCCGGCCTAGGCCCAGGTTGCAGCCTGGGAGGGAGCTGCGGGCATGCGCGTAAGGTAGGCTAGGCCGCTTTGCTGCTTGGGCTGAGTAAACAATGATGCTTTGAGCCCTTTTTCATTTTCTAAATTCTAGAGAATTTATTCTTTTCCTGGTATTTGATTGATGGCTCAAATAAAATTAGTAAAGAGAATTTTCCTGTGGGTAAAATTCACCAATTAAGTATGAGTTTTCTGCTGCAATGATCAGTTTATCCTCTGATTAATTTTTGAACCAACAAGAAAATTTTAATTGGAGTAGTCATATTTGCTTAAGTTAAATTATCGTATTGTTATTTTCTTACCAACGTTGATGATAATAATATTATAATGTTTATTCATAAGTTTTCCATGGATTAATTCTATTTCTGCCCAACGGTGATGTAGAATTAGTGTATAAGAATGTTGTATGTTTTAATTTTGACCAACATTAAATTAAAGCATGCAATTATGATGTCATATTTTCTCATTATCTCTGACGGTGTTTTTCAGGACTCAACCCAATGGCTTTTATCTCACACATATCGCCTCTTGAAGGGGGCAACTACAGGGTATGGCGAGAGAAGTATGAACTAGCACTTGCGCTGTCTGAAAATGACCTAGCGCTTACCTCCTCGTGTCCGACTGAGCCAGTGGACCTAGTGAGGGAAGATAATGAGACTGATGCTGATTTTACTGCTTGGCAGCGAGATCATGCAGAAGTGCGGATGAAGTATGATCTCGAACGCAAGAAATGGGACATTTCAAACTACAAGTGCTTGATGGTGGCTAAGTCCACATTTTCATATGCTATAAGGGGGTCTATCCTAGATTGTGATACCACCACAGAGTATCTTAAGAAGGTGGAGAGTCAATTCACTGGCTCTTTAAAGGCTTATGCCAGTACCTTGGTAAAGAAATTATTCAATGAGAAATACTCTATTGGAGGTATAATAGAACACATATTGAAGATGAGCAACACGGCATCCAAGCTCAAGCCAATGGATTTGGGGCTCAAAGATGAATTCCTGATTCATTTGGTTTTTGCTTCCTTGCTGAAAGAGTATGAAACTTTTGTTGTTAACTACAACATGCAGCCCAATAAGTGGGACATTGAGAAGCTCATTGCAATGTGTGTGCAAGAGGAGGAGAGGCTTAAAAGCTCACAGTGTGACTCTGCAAACCTTGTGAACAACAATAAAAGGAAGAATTTTAATGCCCAACCTCATGGGAAAGCCCCTCAGATTGATCATCAGCAGAAGAACAACAATGTACAAGTTGACATGGATCAGTGCTAATGGTGCAAGAAGAGTGGACATTACCAGAAGGATTGTCCAAAGTTCCTGAAAAACCTTCAGAAGAAAGGTGAGGACATTATTACATTCATAGATGAGTCCTTGTATTTAAGTTATTTAAAATCTACTTGGTGGATTGACTCAGGTGCAACTATTTATGTTGTAAATTCATTACAGGGATTCTATATGAGGAGGACCCTACAAAGAGGAGAAAGAAGAATTAAAGTAGCAAATGGAGTTGAAACTGAAGTTGAAGCCATTGGAGATCTCTCTCTAGAATTAGTTGATGGTTTTGTACTTAAGCTTTTAGATGTTCTATATGTACCCTCTTTGCAAAGAAATTAAATAAGTGTTTCATGTTTAGATGACGATGGATATGATTGCCATTTTGGTAATGGCAAATGTTAGATTGTTTATAATAATAAATGTGTTGGTCTTGCCTTCCGACAAGACAAGCTTTATTTGTTATCACTTTCTGAGAATGTGAATGATATAAGTACTGAGAATGAGAATGCCTCTTCGTCTATGAATGCAAGTAATAAGCGGAAGAGAGTTCATGTTGTATCATCGAAATTATGGCATTGTCGTTTAGGCCATATTTTGAGGGGGAGAATAGAGCGATTGATTAAGAAATCAATTCTTCCGCCTTTAGAATTTTTAGATTTAGAGCAATGCATTGACTGCATAAAAGAAAAGTATGTTAAGAAAATAAAGAAAGATGTCAAACAAAGCACAGAGATTCTAGAAATAGTTCACACAGATATCTGTGGTCCTTTTCCTATGAAGAGTGTGGATGGTTATGATTCATTTACAACATTCACAGATGACTATTCTCGTTTTGGCTATATTTATCCAATTAAAGAAAGATCGGAAGCATTGGATAAATTTAAGATATTTAAGGCTGAAGTAGAAAATCAGCACAACTTAAAGATTAAGGTAGTAAGGTCTGACCGTGGGAGAGAGTACTATGGTCGACACACCCCATATGGCCAAGTTCCTAGACCTTTTGCAAGGTTCTTATAGGAAAATGACATAGTAGCCCAGTATTCTACACCGGGCGAGCCTCAGCAGAATGGAGTAGCTAAAAGACGCAACCGTACCTTAATCAATATGGCGAGAAGCATGATAAGTTACTCTACCCTACCGATAAGTTTATGGATGGAGGCATTAAAAACCGCCATTCATATACTTAATCGAGTGCCAAGCAAGTCGGTGCCCAAAACACCGTATGAGTTGTGAACAGGAAAGGAACCCTCACTTAACTATTTACGTGTGTGGGGTTGTCTAGCTGAGGCAAAAGTTTTTAACCCAAATATAGGGAAGCTAGACTCCAAGACAGTCAATTGCCATTTCATTGGCTATCCAGAAAAAGTCAAAAGATTATCGCTTCTATTATCCTGACAGACAAATGAAGTTTATAGAAACAAGACATGTTGTCTTCTTGGAGGATGATATGATCAGAGGGAGCATGGTAGCGCGAGAAATTAGTTTTGAAGAGAAGCAGGTATACATGCCCACTCCTATGGTTCAGGATCCATTCTTCATGCTACCTATTGTTGCTGTACCAACAGTGCAAAACACTATAGTAACAACACCTATTGTTAGTTCTCCTATGGCAACAATAAATGAACATGTGGAACCTATCCTTCAGGATCCCCAAGAACCCGTTGTCACACATGAGGGAGAGCAACAACAGCCTCATATAGAACAAACATCATCTAACGAGACCCCTAGAAGGTCTCAAAGAGTCAGGAGATCAGCGACTACGAAGTTTTTGAATGTGAGGAATTTCAACTGGAGGGTGATCCCACCTCATTTGAAGAAGCCATGAGAAGCGCTCACTCATCCAAGTGGATTGAAGCCATGGAAGATGAAATGAAATCAATGAAAACCAACAGTGTTTGGGACTTAGAAACAATTCCTAAAGGAGCCAAGACAGTAGGCTATAAATGGGTCTACAAAACCAAACATGACTCCAAAGGGAATATAGAAAGATTCAAAGCGTGACTTGTGGCGAAAGGCTTCACGCAAAGAGAAGGCATAGATTACAATGAGACATTTTCTCCAGTCTTATGTAAGGATTCTTTTAGAATCATAATGGCACTTGTAGCACATTATGATTTAGAATTACATCAGATGGATGTAAAGACGGTCCTAAACGGGGATCTGGAGGAAAATGTTTACATGGCACAACTGAAAGGTTTTGTTGTGGAAGGAAAAGAACATATGGGATACTGCCTGAAGAAATCCATTTACGGATTAAAACAAGCTTCAAGAGAGTGGTATTTGAAGTTTGATAGTACAATAAGAAAGTTTGGGTTTCAAGAAAATGTAGAGGACAATTTCCTTTATGCAAAGTTCAAGAATGGGAAATACATTTTCCTAGTCTTGTATGTGGATGACATCTTGCTCGCTAGCAGTGATGTTAATCTACTACTAGAAACAAAGAAGTTCTTGTCCTCAAAGTTTGATATGAAGGATCTCGATGAGGCTTCATTCGTCCTAGGAATAGAGATTCACCGAGATAGAGAAAATGGGGTTTTAGGATTATCACAAAAGGCATACTTAGAAAAGGTTCTAAAGAAATACAGTATGCAAAATTGTAAGGCTTAACCCGCTCCCATAGTCAAGGGCAACAGATATGGGGAATTTCAATGTCCCAGGAACCAATATGAGATCGATCAAATAAAAGTGGTTCCATATAGTTCAGCTGTCGGAAGTTTACAGTATGCTCAAGTGTGTACTCGCCCTGACTTAGCATTTGTTACCGGGTTACTTGGCAGATATCAGAGTAATCTAGGAATAAAACACTAGAAATTAGTAAAGAAAGTTTTGCGTTACCTGCAAGGTATGAAGGGTCTCATGCTAACGTACAGAAGATCTGATTCCCTGTACATAGAGAGGTATACAGATTCTGATTATGCGGGAGATGACAGAAAATCCACGTTAGGATACATATTCACTCTCGCAGAAGGAGCTATATCATGGAAAAGCTCAAAGCAAACCGTCACTACATCGTCCACGATGTATGCCGAGTTTGTGGCATGTTATGAGGCCACAGGGCAGGTGAATTGGCTGAAGAAATTCATGCCCGGGTTGAAAGTGATAGACAACATACATAAACCACTCAAGTTATACTGCGATAATAATCCAGCAGTATGTTATGCTCACAACAATAAGTCAAGTGGTGCAGCCAAACACATTGACATAAAGTATTATGTTGTGAAAGACAAAGTCTGGGATCATACAATTAGTCTTGAGCATATAAGAACGGAAAAGATGCTTGTGGATCCGCTTACAAAAGGCTTACCACCCAGCGTGTTCAGAGAACACTTAGCCGGCATAGGTTTAAGGGAAAACCTATGATTACTGGACAATAAGGGCCTAGTTGACAATCTGTTTCAAAATAGAGAGGTGCATTATAGCTGTTTAATCTAATGGCAACTGACCGTAACGATGAGGCACGCTCTATGCACTGATCTGTGATGGAATGGGAACAAGATAAAGTAAGTTGAGTTTAAGTCATAAGGTGAGATCAAGGGGGAGAATGTTTGATGATCTCCACCAATTGGCCCGCCCTTGGATCTGTGCCCTGATCGGGGGCGCCCAACCGTTCCATGGTTGGTGGGCCCCCATCTCACAGCACCATAAAAAGGGAGGTGGGGGCTGGGGCACAAGCAATGATGTTCACCTAAGCCATCAGACGCCCCACATATAGTCCCTAAACCCTAGTCGATCAAGAGAGGGGGCGTTGCCAGCGACGAGAAGCTCCGCCACCGGCCACCGTCGCCTCTGCACCGCCGCCACCGCGACAGTGCCTTCACTGTCGGGCATCACAGCGCCACCGTCAAGCAACCCTATGGCCAGCTCGTCTTCTATGAAGGCGGACGATAGTTTGCACCTCCTCAACCCCTATCTCTCTCTCACTCTATCTGTTAATCCCGAACTAGCACATGTTCTAGGACTCGCTATTTATTCCAAATGTAAGTACACATGCTAGATCTATGGCTAGTTGATCCTGTAATAATCTATCAACCTCCCTCGTACATATGAATGATTAGGTCTTCTTCACACACGCTGTCACTCCACTGTAGCCTAGGGCTATCCATGCAAAAGCTATATGCAAAAGTTAACATTATTGGAGAAGTTGGCTTAGAGCTATTAACTAACTCTAACCATCGTGGGTGCCCTAAGGGCAGCTCCAACAAACGACTTTTAATCAAGCTCTAAATATTTTTCTCGTATTTTAATAGAAGAGAGAGAAAACTAGCTCTTGATCAAGAGCTAAGCTCTTGCACACATTTCAAAGTTATGTGAGAGTGTCATATGAAGCTATCCATATTAAAACTATGTGCTAAAAGTTAATGTAGATATCATCTATGCTCCCGAACCTAACGGGTGAAGCTAGCAGCATGCAGCTCCTTCCACCCACTTGCCAATACGTACACAAGAGCAAACGTACAAAACCGTCCATTAGTTATTCCACGACCCTCTCAACAACTACGTTCCCCCCACTATACCACAACCAACAATTAGCGTCGAACAACGGTCGCTAAAACATAATATTAACAACCAATAATTGGTCGCTATAAATTTCTAACAGATTATCGGTCGCTATTTTTTCTTCTACCAACTCTACATCGGTCGGTATATATATTTACCTGTTTCCTCGTACAATCGGTCGCTAAAAACAAGTATTAGGGTCAAACGATCAGTCGGTACAGTCTATTTTCATTTTAGCGCGCTCGGCCCATCCCACTGGCGCCCAGAGAAATTTGGTGGCCCACCTCTCATTCTTCCTTTGCGAAACCCTATACCTCATCCTTTCCAGCCGCCGCCGCCCAACAGCACATAGTCGCGTGAGCGCGTCAATCCATTCTCTCGCCGCCCCTACCCCCATACCGCCGCTCGGTGCCGCGCGCCCTTGGCCCCTCCCGCGTGCCCTCTTAGATGGGGCCGCGCAAGCGCCCACGGAACCCCTCGGACGAGGCCGCACGAGCTTGGACGCACAAACCCACCGGAGTCCGTGATACCTGCATTACCATAGGCAAGGGGTCTGAGTCCCTCGCTCCTTTCATCTTCCTTCCGAAGCCCGATATTTATTCCCCCATCCCACCTGTCTTGCTCTAGATCGAGGAGATTGAAATCAAATCCTTGGGATAAGATGAGGTCAAGCAGGATAGTGATTTATGTGATCTGTCTTGCTCTATATCAAGGAGATTGAAATCGATTCCTTAGGATAAGATGAGGTCAAGCATGATGGGATTTATGAGATTAAAGGGGCTTTAAACTGGGCCCACTGGACGCCCCATACCCCCCATCCACCCACTATGCATGTGCATGGCTTAATTAAATGAGAGGCAAATCAATCATTGTAGGATGAAGGAGTAAAGTTTTGCCCATGAATCTAAACAGCCCAGCGGGGCTAAACTTTAGTCCCCCTAAACTTTAGTCTATGGACTAGTGATCCAAACACGGCCTTAGACTAAAGAAGCAAAAGTTTAGTCCTTGACGGGGGTGTTTGGATCATGGGTTAAACTTTAGTCCTTCAACCAACAATGGCCAATTTGCCCATAATTTAATTTAGCCATGCACATGCATGCATAGCCATGCAGCATCAAGTGGGTGGGGGTATGGGGCGTCTTTGACACCCCCCCCCCCCCCCTCTCCCTCCCTCCTCCCCCCTAAGGCACTTTTAGCCTAGTTTAGACCCTCCTATGGAGCAAATGGAACATGCACTGAGTTGTTTACTTTGCGAGTAGTAGCTTAGGCTGGGCGCAGCTCTTGAGTTAGCGTGTGGAATGCACATTTCATAAAAGGGCGTTGTATTCAACTGTTTTACACTTAATCATTGAGAAGAATTACCCTCTCTTCTGCATGAAAATAAGCATTCAATATCTCAATATATACCAATAACCCATTTTTCATGGAAAAATACAAACAGAGTAGCGTAAACCATTGACATGTCTTTTTTTCTTAGTGCTGCCAGGAGCACTGCCATCATTTAAAAACTTGGGCACCGGCACTAACCGTGTGCTCAAACACATAATAGGCCATTGAGCCCTGCTCGGTCCTCATGTGACACGCCACCCGAGTCATTCAGCCAGGAATCAAACTTTGGCTACTCCATTTTCCATTAAGGGTCCGTTAGGGAACCGCTCTCTAGAAGAGTTCCTGCTCGGATTACTTGCTTGCGCTCGTTCGGTTATCACGAATTTGCTCCATAGAACAATTCGTAGCTAGATTGTTTCTCTAATTTATATAAGCTTTTCTCATCTGGAATGATTCCTGGGAGAATTCAGATTAACCGAACATGGCCTTAATTTACATAGTCTACGAGCAGCAGGAATAATACCTGGTCAATTTTTGCCTAGCCGAACGGGCCCTAAAGTGATAAGTAGGTTAACCAAGGTCACACCTTTGAGTGCAAAACTTGTTTACACCACACTGAGTCTAATAGTGTGAAAATTGTTTACACTACTTCCTCTTGAGAGGTACAATCTCAAAATTTTCAAATTTATCGTTCATTTTTCGTTTGTGGTTTAACTTGTGCAATTTCAAAGAGGTACAATCGATCAGTAGTTGAAAGCAATTTTATTTATCAAAACATAGAGGAAGATTTCAAAATCAAAATGCTTCACGAGGAGCTGTGTTCTTTTTTTTACACCTTTTTTTTTTTACAAAAATCACAGCCACCACGGTCATTTGGGCCGCTTAAGGCACCGAGTGGGTTGTCCGTTGGGCTTGGCAGGCTGGACATATTGGGCCCGACCGGGCCGCCAATAAGTTGCAGCCGTGCAGGTGCCACCAACAGACTCTGTACGTCTGTGTTTCTTGGCTTGCCAAACGACCTCAACGGAACGGAACCGGAATCCGGTACGCAACAGCAACCAACGACCAACCGGAGCCGACAAGGATAGGAAATCGCCACCGCCCACCACCGCCGCCCGCCCGCCCCCATATTCACAGCCGCGCGGGCACGGTGGAGTTCTAGTTCCGCCCTTGTCCGGGATCGCTGCTCCACGATTCGATTCGATTGATTGATTCCGTCTCGAGCTTCAGGTGAGGCGACCTTTCCTCTTCTTCAAATCGCTGTGTGTTTTTTTTTTGGGTTCCCCACCCAGTCCGTAATCTGCAATCCCGCCGACGATTTTTGGGGTTCTTCCCCCTTGCTCGATTTGTTTGCTTGACTGATTGGCCCCCTTCCTCGTTTGCTCCCCGTTCCCCCGCCCTCCCTCGCCGATCGGCTTCCCAGTCGATCTCTCGCCGGGGTTGGTTCCCCGTGGTCTGCTGGATCTGGAAGGGGGCTGCCCTCGGTTCCTGGCTAACCGAAATCAACTGGTTTTCTTGAAGCTCTGTAGTCTGAACTGTATGTGATGTATTTCTTCCCATGGCAGGTTGACAAGGAAAGCATCGCCAGTCCACCATACAGATGGGTTCCAAAGCGCCTTTCTGTCTCACGCTCCTCTTGCTGCTGCTCGTCGCCGCCTGGGGACCTGCTGCAGAGGCCAGGCGTCTTGTACCTGCTGCTGGTAACAGACTTGGCATCCTTATGTTGTGTTCTTACTCAGGGACTCCATATCAGCACCGTTGACTTACTCTTATGCTGCAAAACTATAATCACCGTTGGTTGCACTATTTGTTTCTGTTATTTCATAGAAAGTATCATCAATTCATTATGTTCTCACTCAGGGACTCCATATCAGCACCGTTGACTTATCACTTATGCTGCAAAACTATAATAACCGTTGGTCGCACTCTTTGTTACTACTGTTATTTCATAGATAGAAAATATCATCATGTCATGCTGGTTTGCTTATCTACAGCTGTACATCTCCTTTACCCAAAAGGTGCAGTGGTCGTATGTCTAGATGTTTAGGGTACTAAACAGTTAACACGATTACTAAGACTGTCTCCGACGAGGAATCCATATGGGCACCTAAACCCAAAATAGGTAGCAAGAGACCTAAAGTCAGCCTCCAACAAAGTACCTATATGGGAGACCTATTTTTGGTTGCCTGAGAGGCACAATCCAAATATGGGCATCCTCTCTCCTAGAAACCGATTTGCAGAAATGATTCTTTTTTGGGTCTTGTTGTTGGAGAAGATGTTGAATAGTTATTGAACATTTTGCCTGTAGCAATACCCAAAGGACGAATGGGTCTTGTATTTTGGGTGTTGTTGTTGGAGATAGCCTAAATAAGTTGAAATTGAGCATGTTTTATTTTCTGATACTCCTATGCCGGTTGCTAGGGTGGCATATATAGATACTATATAACATAACATAACTGTCATACCCGATTTTAAGGATAAAATGGGATGCAAAATTTTATGTGCGCCCAGAGATCAGTCACACATATAAGCCGACAAATTATAAATTGTGACAACTAAAAGCTAAATGCTGTTAAACTTGTGTCTTATTATTCGTGATGTAATAAACGCTTGTGATGATACTATTTATAATTTGTCAGCTTATGTGTGTGACTAATCTCTGGGCGCACATAAGACTTTGCATCCCATTTTATCCTTAAAATCGGGTGTGACAATAACATAGGCTCAGCATGGCATCCATCCACTGCAACTCATGAAACATCCTTTCCTTATTAGTAGCGCTGGATCTTTTGCCTGCAGATTGGATCATACCCAGTTTATTGCCTTCTCACTTTTTCTTCATCTTGTGCAGTTGAACTCCCAGATCATGGCTCGACCTTGAAGGAACAAATTTCTTCAACCAAGATTCCTGTCCATCTCAAGGGTAGCGGCCCACTATGCTCAGCCTGTGAAAACTTCACGAGCGAAGCTGTCAGTTATCTCAGCGAGAAACAGACACAAGATAAGGTCATGGAATTCCTTCATGACGCTTGCTCTAAGTCATTCTCCTTTGAAGAGAAGGTGATCATCTTGAACATATTTTGTTTATTTTTATATAACTATAGATGTATATGTATTGTAGAAAATTAAAATATTGGCATGGTTGCAAGACATTAAATACATAAACATTTGGTTTCCATACTACATACCACCATGCTGAGAAGGTGCTGCCTAAAATTAAATAATATACTATGTGGGTTTAGTGTAATTTTCTCTAACAACTTCCCTATCTCTGCAGTGTGTTGAATTGATGGACTCTTATGCAGCTCTCCTGTTTGCCAAGATTACTGAGATCAAACCAGAAGCGTTCTGCAAACAGTATGGCCTGTGTAGGGACACGGCTATTTTCTCTGGAGTGAGAAGTAACAGCACATGTGTGTTCTGCCACCATCTGCTTGATGAAATTATGTCCAAACTGAAAGATCCAGATGCGGAGGTAATAGCTTCGCGTCATTTACTTGTTCCCTACCATGAGTTGCCATTCTGTGTCTGACATTTTCCACTTGATTGATGTCTGCAGCTTGAGATAATTCAGATTCTTATCAAGGAGTGCAATAAGATCGAAGGTCATGTTCAGCAGGTAAGCTATTTGGCTTTTGATGTGTGTAAACTTTTCACCCCTCCACTCACTATATTTCAGATTTACTTCCCTGTCATATAAAAAATCTGAATGTTTTGCAGAAACGCTAATTCTTAAAAAAAAACTTATATTGGGAATCGTTTTGATTTGCGATGACATGATATGCAATGGCTAATCTTGTTTTCGTGCTGGCAGTGCAAGAAGCTGGTCATGCAATACATTCCCCTCGTCCTGGTGAACGGTGAGAAGTTCCTCGAGAAGAATGATGTTTGTGCGCTCTTACAGGCGTGTCCAGCCAGCCAGAAGAAGACTTTCAGCTCAGTCTTGCAGGGAGCGTTGCTGAGTGACGCTTGAATTGAAGGTTGGAGAAGAACACGCGAAGCAGTTAGTGGTGGTTGGAAATAGTGGTGTCCAAGCGCTGTGTTGTACATATAATTGTCATATCATATATAAATGCATGATGAAGGACGTGTCTTGTGTCCTGCATTCTTTTCATCTTGTAATCACGTCACAACAACAACAACAACAAAGCATTTAAGTCCCAAACAAATTGGAGTAGGCTAGAGTTGAAACCCATCAGAAGCAATCAAGGTTCAGGCACGTGAATAGCTGTCTTCCAAGCACTTCTATCTAAGGCTAAGTCTTTGGGTATATTCCATTCTTTCAAGTCTCCTTTTATTGCCTCTACCCAAGTCAACTTCGGTCTTCCTCTGTCTCTCTTCACGTTACTATCCTGACTTAGGATTCCACTACGCATCGGTGCATCTGGAGGTCTCCGTTGCACATGTCCAAACCATCTCAACCGGTGTTGGACAAACTTTTCTTCAATTGGCGCTACCCCTAATCTCTCACGTATATCATTGTTCCGAACTCGATCCCTTTTTGTATGACCGCAAATCCAATGCAACATACGCATTTCCGCGACACTTAGCTATTGAACATGTCGTCTTTTCGTAGGCCAACATTCTGCACCATACAACATAGCAGGTCTAATCGTCGTCCTATAAAACTTGCCTTTTAGCTTCTGTGGTACCCTTTTGTCACATAGGACACCAGACGCTTGCCGCCACTTCATCCACCCTGCTTTGATTCTATGGCTAACATCTTCATCAATATCCCCGTTCCTTTGTAGCATTGATCCTAAATATCGAAAGGTATCCTTTCTAGGCACTACTTGACCTTCCAAACTAACATCTTCCTCCTCCCGAGTAGTAGTGCCGAAGTCACATCTCATATACTCAGTTTTAGTTCTACTGAGTCTAAAACCTTTGGACTCCAAAGTCTCTCGCCATAACTCCAGTTTCTGATTCACCCCTGTCCGGCTTTCATCAACTAGCACTACATCGTCCGCGAAAAGCATACACCAAGGGATGTCCCCTTGTATGTCCCTTGTGACCTCATCCATCACTAAAGCAAACAAATAAGGGCTCAAAGCTGACCCTTGATGTAGTCCTATCCTAATCGGGAAGTCATCCGTGTCTCCATCACTTGTTCGAACTCTAGTCACAACATTGTTGTACATGTCCTTAATGAGCCCGACGTACTTCGTTGAGACTTTATGTTTGTCCAAAGCCCACCACATAACATTCCTTGGTATTTTATCATAAGCCTTCTCCAAGTCAATAAAAACCATGTGTGGGTCCTTCTTCTTCTCCCTATACCGCTCCATAACTTGTCTTACTAAGAAAATGGCTTTCATGGTTGACCTTCCGGGCATAAAACCAAATTGGTTCATAGAGACCCGCATTATTGCTCTCAAGCGATGCTCGATAACTCTTCCCCATAGCTTCATAGTATGGCTCATCAACTTAATTCCCCGGTAATTCATACAACTTTGAATATTCCCTTTATTCTTGTTGATCGGTACCAATATACTTCTCCTCCACTCATCAGGCATCTTGTTCGATAGAAAAATATGGTTGAACAGCTTGGTTAGCCATACTATAGCTATGTCCCCGAGGCATCTCCACACCTCGATTGGGATACCATCCGGTCCCATCGCCTTACCTCCTTTCATCCTTTTCAACGCCTCTCTAACCTCAGATTCTTGGATTCTCCGCACAAAGCGCCTATTGGTGTCATCAAAAGAGTCATCCAAATGAAAGGTTGTGTCCATATTCTCACCATTGAACAATTTGTCAAAATACTCTTGCCATCGATGTCGGATCTCATCCTCCTTCACCAAGAGATGCTCCCTTTTATCCTTAATGCACTTAACTTGGTTGAAGTCCTGTGTCTTTCTCTCCCGAACCCTAGTCATCCTATAAATGTCCTTCTCTCCTTCCTTTGTACTCAAATGTTGGTAAAGATCCTCGTACGCTCTACCCTTTGCCACACTTACAGCTCGCTTTGCAGTCTTCTTTGCCACCTTGTACTTCTCTATGTTGTCCACACTCCTGTCATGGTACAAGCGTCTATAGCATTCTTTCTTCTCCTTAATAGCCCTTTGGACTTCCTCGTTCCACCACCAAGTATCTTTAGCCTCGCGTCCCCTTCCTTTGGTAACTCCACACACCTCTGAGGCTACCTTCCGAATGTTGGTTGCCATCTTGTCCCACATGTTGTTTATATCGTTTTCTTCCTTCCAAGAGCCCTCTTTGATAACCCTTTCCCTAAATACCTCTGACGTCTCCCCTTTCAGTTTCCACCACTTTGTTCTTTCAATCTTAGCTTGTTTATCCCTACGGGCACGCACCTGAAAACGAAAGTCTACCACCAAAAGCTTATGTTGAGAAACAACACACTCCCTCGGTATCACCTTGCAATCCAAGCATGCTCGTTTGTCCTTTCTTCTTGCGAGGACAATGTCAATCTGGCTACAGTGTTATCCGCTACTGAAGGTCACTAGATGAGATTCTCTCTTTCTAAAGAAAGTGTTGGCTATCATCAGGTCAAAAGCTACCGCGAAGTCCAGAACTTCTGTCTTAAGTAATTTTTTATGGACATCCAGAGGGATGAAGGGTAAAACATTTGTATCATAATAAACACATTGTCTTAAGCTACGGATGCAGTCAATCAATTTATATCCAGAAAATTTCAGCACTGTTGGCATGTACTCATTTCGACGGAAGCAATGCTCCTAAAATGATGTCTTCCTTTTTTTCGCGATTGGCTCCTAAAATGATGTCCTGATCATGCACTTGCACTTTGATGAGAGATTGAATTTTGGTCAATATGGGCATATAAACAAGGGATTTTTGGTTTCTTGCCATTACAATTTTCCAACCTTTGAAAAACGCCATTACAATTTACGTTATTGTAAATTTGCCATTACAATTCTGCTTGTCCCTCACCCTTGCCCTTTTCTATGCCTGGAACGTACCTGGGCCCACTTGCAGGCGTCGTATTTGTGTACTGCCCCGTATTGCCCCTGGTTAAGTGGATAAGGCAGGATTGAAGCTGGTGTTCCTTTCTTCTCTCTACTCCAGTTCTTCTGTCCAATGAACCCTAACAACGTTCTGGCAGCGGCGATTTGGAGGCATCGGCGGTAATTGAGGCGTCAGCTTGCGACTGGAGGCGACGGCGACAAATCCTAACCAGCGTGTGTCCGGTGGGGGCGATGGAGGCGGCCTAATGGCGTCGGTAGATTCGGGCACGCCGCGCGCTGGTGCGGCTGCGATGGAGAACACCGCCACCAGGTACCCTTTCCTCCTGCTTTGCCTTGTTGTGGTCATCACAGTATGGGATTAGGCTTGATTTGTGTGGTGGCATCGATGTATCGTGCATGTATACACTTTTATTTGGGGTTCGATTTACTGCATGGTAGGGATGGCATGTTTTCGGTAGAGTTTAAAGTGGAAGGATTTGCGTCCAAAGACACGGCTGGTAGGAAATCATACACAAAAGGCCATACATTTAAGTGGAATGTGGAGTATGGGTCCATGACACTTGACTTGCTGCTGAAATTTCTAGCAACTGAATTGAATCTGAGTAGTAACCAGACACCAGCAGTTTGGTTCTTTGACAAAAGATTGAATGAGGATGTCAGATTAGTTAATGAGATACATATGCTTGATTTGTTTGAAATGTATAGGGCAGTTTGTGTGGAAGCTGAATTTGACGCACTAGAGCCTCTCTGTGTGGTTCCTGCTGATGATGCAAATGTTCAGTTAGAGGCACATAGAGATCCTGATAGACAAGTAGAGGTAGCTGCTAACATGCCTAAAGAACCCAATAGTGCTGCTCCTGAGAATCCAGAGGCAGCTGCTGACATAGAGCCAGATAGGGAGCCTGATATGTTTGATAATGCTGAAGAATATGTGGGTGTTGATGATGAGGGCATGTATGATATAGAGCCACCTGCTCCTCGGTTTGCAAAGTCATCTGACAGTGCTAACACTTATGCTACTACTGATACAACTCACAATGTTGAGCCATCTGATGAGTTTGTCCATGTTGAGGCAGAGGTGGATGATGCTGACCCTCTGGAGATCCATGTACTACAAGATCCTGAGAACCCAAAAATAGTGGAGGGGCAGTTGTTTACTGATATCATTGCATTCAGGAAAGCAATAAGACACTATGCTGTGAAGACTGGGTTTGCCTTTGCTATTGGTTACAAAACAGACAAGTCAAGATTTATAGCAAGGTGTGCTGCTGAGGGATGCCCTTGGAGAATACATGCTTCCACTATATTTGATAAAAAAACTGTAAAGGTATATTTTTCTAGATCTTTTTAGTTGTTCTATTCTTTTTTAATCATGTACATATTTGCAAATGCATTTATATGTTTATCTGCCTTTCTGTAGATCAAAGTCCTTCCTACAGAGCATAATTGTCCTACCACCAAGCTTAAAGAAGGGAAAATGGCTACTCAGGGCTGGTGTGCTGATAGGCTTGGAGATTGGGTTAAGAAGAATCCAACTAAGGGAGCAAAGGATGCAAGAGACAAATTGGAGGGTGACTTTGGAATAAAGCTGAAGTACTCAAAAGCGTGGTCTGGATTGAAGGTTGCCTTGGATCAAATTCATGGTAAGTATGAGGAAAGCTTTCAACTTCTTTTCAATTGGTCTGCTCAACTTGAACAAACTTCACCTGGAAGTCATGTACAGATAGAGTTAGAGAAGATTGGTGACAAGAATAGGTTCAAGAGGATTGTTGTTGCTTTGAAGCCATGCATTGATGGATTCCTAGCTGGTTGTAGACCCTTCATAGGAGTAGATGCATCTTTTCTGCATGGAAAGTATACTAGACAGTTGGCTTCAGCAACAGGTGTTGATGGGCATAACTGGTTGTACCATATAGCATATGGCATTTTTGACTCAGAGACTGAGGACATCTGGACGTGGTTCCTAGAGAATTTGCACAAAGTTATAGGAGACCCACCAGGACTAGTATTATGTTCAGATGCCTGTAAAGGATTAGAGAAAGCTGTAGGGACTGTTTTCCCACAAGCTGAAAACAGGGAGTGCATGAGACACATGTACAGCAACTTCATGAAACACTACTCAGGGGATGTTTTCACTGATCATCTGTACCCTATAGCTAGGAGCTACATAGATTATATGTTTAAGTGGCACATGAAGAAAATTTTTGTGTATGCTCTAGAGGCAATTGACTACCTTCAAGAGCATCATGGTAGGATATGGTACAGATGTGGCTTTGCTGAGGACAGCAAATGTGACTATTTAACTAATAATGTGTCTGAGAGTTTCAATGCTCAGATCAAGCACTTGAAAGGCCTTCATCTCCATGAGTTAGTTGACAGGATAAGAGAGCCGATAATGGAGAAAAGGTACATTAGAAAGAAGCTTGGACAGCAATGGCAAGATGGGATCCTACCAAGTGTTATGAAGGATTTGAATCTTATTAGCAACAATCTAAAGGTTGTCAAGGTGAAAGTTAGTGATGAGGATTTTGCAGAGGTCACACTGCTTGATGAATGGAATAACCAGAGGAGGCATACGGTGGATCTAAAAATCAAAATTGCTCATGCAGGGAATGGCAGATAACTGGCAAGCCATGCAAGCATGCCTTGGCATGGATACTGTCCAACAGAGGTATGCAGATAGCTGACTTTGTGCATGAGTATTACTCGGTTGCTAGGTTCAGAGCAACCTATGAAGGAAGAGTTGAACCAATGACAGATAGGTCCCAGTGGCCAGAAGTTAATCTTGGGTTCAAGGTTTACCCACCTTTGCTAGGAAGAGCACCAGGTCGGCCAAAGGTGCAAAGGCAAAGGGGTTGTCTAGAGAAAAATGCCAACAAAAAGAAAGTGTGATGCAAACGGTGTGGAGGTTTTGGACACTTCGCGAAGACATGCAAGCTTGACATGGTTGGAGAAGATGGTGAAACTGCTACAAAGAAGGGGAAAAGGTTATCTTTAGTTTCAATTATTTCCTGTTATCTGTACTTTCAATTATTCACTATTATTTACTGAAAAATTGCATGTACAAGAAGCGGACAGAGTGCGCAGGTGATGATGCTTGACCATCCAAGGGGAAGAAAAAGAAGGCAGCGAAGAAGAAGAAAACTCCTAAAAACAAAAAAAAAACCCTTGAAGAAGAAGCAAAAGAAGGATGCAGCTGCTCCTCCAGCAAAGGTTGTCAGGAACCTGAAGGACCTGTTTTCTGATGGACAGTGAACCTGATGGTACATTTCAAGCTATTTTGTGACCTTTCTTTTTGTAATATAATGGCATTGAACTGTGAAGGTAGATGCCTGTTGTTGCACTGAACTGTGTGTGATCTAGATGCCTGTGATGGCACTGAACTGCGAACTAGATGCCTGTGATGGCCTATTTTGCGGATGCATGTGATGTCATCTAAACTGTGAACTGGAATGCTGAAATGCTTGTAAGCTGGGCATTTTCTGGATGTAGTGCTTCAAAACTTGAACAAGCTGTGAATTAATGCTATTCTCAGAAGTGCTATTGTCTCAGTGATGCTACTGTGAGTTATTGATATATTTTAATAATGCTATTGTCCTATTAATTATCCCAGCAATACTTCTGTCTTGCTGAAATACATGTGTCAAACTGAAGGACTCTCAATCTGAATTTTCATACATACATTTTCAAACTGAAAGCAGCTATTACAGAATACATTTCAGACATTTTCAAACTGAAAGCAGTTATTACAGAATACATTTTAGTTTCAGTCTGGCTACTGGCATACATCAGCTGACCAACAAAAGCAACACACAGACTGCTTTCAAATCCTACATTCGACACCACTGGCTACTTCCATATTTTGCTCATAAGACAACCAATAGCTACACCTACACACACTGCTGCAATAATAACGTAGTCCTTCTTCACAACCTGTACTTGCACCTTCAACTCCCACAGATCAATCACAGCACTGTCAAGTTTTGCCTTCACTACCTCCAAATCTTGCTTCAGGTCCAAACTGAGGTCCATAGACCCATGTCCACCATCTACTGAATTGAATGGGATCACCTTCTTCGACCGAATTGGGTGCTGGGTTGCGTAGGTAAGCTTCATACTGCGCCTCGGACATGATGATAGGACATGTAGTTGAGTCATCCTGTATCACATGAAACCATAGCCTCATTGAAGGGGACCGTGACGCCTCAGAGGGGGGGAGGTGAATTAGGCAACTTAAAATTCTAACTCTAAACTATAGCCTCTTTTACTAACCTTAGCAAAACCTATGCAAAAGATAAACTACCTAAATGTGCACCTACGGTTTTGCTAGTGTGTTACTATCTCTACCGCAAAAGGAGTAATTCAATTAATGTAAATACGGAAGCTAAAGAGTTAGGTAGAGATATGCAAACTCCCGTCGACGACTCCGGTATTTTTACCGAGGTATCGAGAAGCACGTAAGCTTCCCCCTAGTCCTCGTTGGAGCCCCTCGCAAGGAATCCCTCGCAAGGGCCAAGCTCCCGGTCGGGTAACTCCGTGGACAGCCTTAGGCCTTCCCCACGCGTAAGCGGGTCTCCGACGTGCCTTCCGGCAAGCCTCTCCCGGATGCTCCCCGCCGTCTTCACTATCAAGTTTTTGGCCGAAACGCCGTGGGCCTTGTTCCCTCCGATACACGGTGGCGGCCACACCACAAACGCGGTTGGTATGATCTCGCAAGACTAAAAGCCCCTCCGATGTACAACAATGGTGCGCGCAAGCACCGAGTGGTAAGAGGTATGCAAACCTCACTAAACACTAGGTCTAAACCTAGAGCAAGCGCATAAGCAGTGGTCTAATCAACCTAAGCACTTCACAAAGCACCTACGCTAATCACCTAATAAAACACTAAGCACTATGCAAGTGGAGATCACTAAAATGGTGTATCAACACCCTTGGTATGTTTCCTCAGCTCCACACACTCAAATGGCCGGTTGGGGGTTGTATTTATAAGCCCACTGAGAAAGTAGCCGTTGGAGACGAAATCCCGTTTTTCTGCTACTGACCAGACGCTGAACTCGTCCTAACCGGACGCGTCCGGTCGTCCCGACCGTTGGAGCCACGAACACTTGATCGGACGCTGCCAGCGTCCGGTCACCTGCCACCGGACGCGTCCGGTCGTAGTTTCGCCACTCTGGAACCTCTCTGTACTCGACCAGACTCTGTTGTCCTATATCCAGTCAATCTGTCGCCAGCGTCCGGTCCAACGTCCGGTCGCGCCTGTTTGCCGAGCCTCTTGATCGGAGCGTCCGGTCACTTTCTTCCATCGTCCGGTCCAGCGTCCGGTCACTTCTGTGAGCTCATTTCTTCGCGATCTTGCGTATGGCTTGGTTTCTATCTTTATGTTTGGACTTTGCTTGATATCTTGGGTCTTCTCTTGTGCTCCTAGGGTCTTGCTTATGGTGTTGATTATCGGATCATCACATCGCCTTCGTCCAAGTCGTGTCTTGTATCCTATTGAACTACAAAACAATTACTTGCAAGTTCATTAGTCCAATTTGGTTGTGTTGGTCATCAAACACCAAAATCCAAAGTAAATGAGCCAATGGTCTATTTTCCTTACAATCTCCCCCTTTTGGTGATTGATGACAACACGACCAAAGCAAGCAAATAATAAAAATTTTAAAATTGAAAACTATCCACTTGCTAGGATGCAATGCAAGGGGCAAGTTTATATGATGCTAAAAGATACTATTTGTAAGACTAAAAGATACTACATAAAAACTTATCTTGCCCTTGCAAAATGTCCCCATGTGGCATTATAGATTTAAGCCTTGCTTCCTACAAATTCTCCCCATTACATAGGCAATCCATAATCCACTATCATCCCTTTCTTGGACCATTACCACTTGTAAATTATTAATGCTTGCTTTTGGTCCTCTAAATTCTCCCCCTTTGGAATCAAACACCGAAAATGAAGACATTAGTAGCACAAGGGAGGGTAAACTTTGTGAGCCTTTATGTGTAGAGTGGAATATGTCACAAAATTTTGACTCTCACATTATATAGATTAAGCTCCCCCTAAATATATGCATACATATGATAGAAAGCAAAGTATATGCCTAATTAGCAAGTTATTGCTCAAGGGAATTTAATTTATATAATGCATGGAGAAAGCATATAAATATCAAAATGAAATCAACATGATGATATTGGTTTAGAAATACCACATGTGGAAACCAAATTGATTTATACCACTTGCAATGAGTGGTGAATATTTGAAGTGTGATGCTTAACTCCGGGGACTCCAATTTTCTTGCAATGAGACTACTACACACATGATAAACTTGAAAAGGGTATTAGTCTCAAAGCATCCAACTTGTAGATTAACCTCCCCCTAAATTTGTGCACACACAAGTGTGGAGTACTTGTAGGAATCATGCACATTGATTTTAGAGTCAAGAATACCACTTGAAAGATGACATCTCATGAATGTGAGAATCACTTTCGAAGATAATATTCAGGAGAAATTATCTACAATTTGGACTTTGGCACATATTAAATGAACAATCAAAGGACAAGCTATGTGCCGTGCTCCTAAACAATTTAAAACCATATAGGTTTGCTCTAAGGGTTAAGAATGAAATCGAGCAAGCCTACCATAAGATATACCTAGTGTATGCATGACAAATGATGTAAGAATTCAAATACAAACCTAGGCATGAAGAGTAACTAGATGCTAAAAGATACCAATTGTAGGAAAATTTAAATCTAATACTAATTGAAGTAAATTGAATCTAGTTACCTAACATGGGAAGGGGAAGTTGGATCCATAGTATTCACTAACCCACTTGGCAATGTCTTTGTCCATCATGATGCATCTCATGAAATGCACCCATACTTTGCCAAGTCTCCAAATTCTCCGATGTCCATCGGACTTCTCACTTCCCTTTTGGGATCCAAACCTTCTTGGTGCTCTTCATGTTGGAAATAATTTCCTTTGGCACCCAAAAGCGTTTGACCCCATTATTGGCTTGCTTGTTCACCTTGATGGCCACCACCTTGTCATTTTTCTTCTTCTTCAAGAGATAAGGTGTGGAGGCCTTCTTGTCCACCTTGTTGGTGTATGTGTTGGAGAGCTTGCTTGTTTGCTTTTTGTTTCTCTTTCTTCTTTGCTCCTCCCCCATTCTTCACCTTGCACTCATAGGACTTGTGACCTTTCTTGTGGCATATGTAGCAAACCACGGTTTGTCCTTCATCAAGCTTCTTCACTCCCTTGATGGTGTTATCTTGATGAAGTTGGGCTTGCTTCACCTTGCCTTTCACTTGAGTCAAGTCCTTGGTGAGACGAGCGACTTCTTGCTTGAGTTGCTCATTCTCCTTTGCAACCTCTTGTGTGCATGTTTCTACAACAATTTTCTCAACACAAACTTGGTTGCACAAGGATGAGTCTAAACATAAATCATTGTAAGAAGTAGAGACATCCTTTTTAGACATGTTAAAGTTAGAACTTTTCTTTTTAGATGCCTTGGTGGGGGTTGAACTAACGGCTTCAAGGTTAGCAACTTTATTAGTTAGCTCATCACAATGTTTGCACATGGTTTCCATGTTAGCAAGCAAACTTTTATAAGCATCTTGTGAGCTAGCTAATTTTTCTTTTAATTTTTCATTTTTCTTTACAAGTTGCTCATCATTGATTGTGCATGTATTTGTTGTTGCACTAGCCTTAAGTTGCTCAATTTTAGTAGATAGTTCAACATTGAGATTAGCAAAGTTCTCATATTATTCAAGCAAAGTTTTGTATGCTTCTTGTGAACTATCTAGCTTTTCTTTTAAACTTTTGAGCTTCTTTTGTTGACTAGTGCAAACTTTAGCATATTTAAGATTTTGTTGCACAATTGCATCATAAGAAGGCATATCATCATCACTATCACTCTCACTAGAGGATGAGCTTTCGTTACCTCGTGCCATAAGGCACACACATGAAGAGCCTGATGATGAGTGCTTGCGGCCTCGCCTCTTATGATGGTGTTCTTCTTCACTTGAAGAATCATCCCATGATCTTATTGAGGTGAGGGCTTGGTTCTTGTATGCCTTCTTTTTTGTCTTTGGGTGTGGGCTTGTTTGGACAAACTTCCACAAAGTGCCCCAACTCGCCGCATCCATAGCATCCTCTCTTTCTTTGCTCATTTCTTTGATTTATGAAAATGAGATCTTGAATTTGGATGGGCACACCCTTGACATTGAGCCTTTGGATCATCTTCTCCACCTTGTTGATTAATTTGATTGATTCTTCATCAAGGTCGGAGGTGGAGGAGGAAGATTGATCATCACTTGAATCTTCATCATCATCATCGTCCTCATCTTCTTTTTCATCTTCACTTGAGGAGCTTGAGCTTGTCTCAACTTGCTTGCCCTTCATCTTCTTTTTCTCGCTACATGCGAGAGCTTTTCCTTTGCTTGATGAAGAAGCTTCTTCTTGACCCATCTTACATGATATTTTAAATGCCACTAACTTGCCGATGACTATGCCTAGGGTCATGGTGTTCAAGTCCCCCATATTGTGAAGGATGGTGATGATGCTTGCATATTTCTTTTGTGGTAGCACAGAGATGATCTTCCTTACGATGTCCGTATCATCTAACTTTATCAATCCTATTGAATGGAGCTCATTGATAATTAGATTCAAACGTGAATACATATCACGAACAAGCTCATCATCATTCATTTTAAAGGCATCATAATTTTGTTTAGCTAGACAATGTTTTTACTCACGGACATTACTTGTGCCGTCATGGAGCTCTTGGAGTTTTAACCAAATTTCATGTGTCGTATTTAAAGCGAATACTTGGTTAAACACATCCATACTAAATGATTCAAACAAGCAATTTTTAGCTCTAGCATTGAAATGCATTTCTTTTTTATTACTCTTTGTGGGTTTTTCGGGATTCTTGATGGGTTTCATCCCGTCACGAGTGACTCTCTATGCACCCAAATCAACCGCCTCAAGGTGGCAAGCCATTCTAGCCTTATAATAAGGAAAGTTAGTGCCGTCAAAGTGCGGAGGCCTAGAGGTATCCATCCCAATCACTCTAAATGGCGTCGGCTCAACGGCGGTTAAGCCAAATGTCCAAAATGAGCCAACCGGCTCTGATACCAATTGAAGGGGACCGTGACGCCTAAGAGGGGGGGGTGAATTAGGCAACTTAAAATTCTAACTCTAAACTGTGGCCTCTTTTACTAACGTTAGCAAAACCTATGCAAAAGATAAACTACCTAAATGTGCACCTACGATTTTGCTAGTGTGTTACTATCTCTACCGTAAAAGGAGTAATTCAATTAATGTAAATGCGGAAGCTAAAGTGTTAGGTAGAGATATGCAAACTCCCGTCGACGACTCCGGTATTTTTACCGAGGTATCGAGAAGCACGTAAGCTTTCCCCTAGTCCTCGTTGGAGCCCCTCGCAAGGAATCCCTCGCAAGGGCCAAGCTCCTGGTCGGGTAACTTCGTGGATAGCCTCGGGCCTTCCCCACGCGCAAGTGGGTCTCCGACGTGCCTTCCGGCAAGCCTGTCCCGGATGCTCCCCGCCGTCTTCACTATTAAGCTTTTGGCCGAAACGCCGCGGGCCTTGTTTCCTCCGGTACACGGTGGCGGCCACACCACAAACGCGGTTGGTATGATCTCGCAAGACTACAAGCCCATCCGATGTACAACAATGGTGCACGCAAGCACCGAGTGGTAAGAGGTATACAAACCTCACTAAACACTAGGCCTAAACCTAGAGCAAGCGCATAAGCGGTGGTCTAATCAACCTAAGCACTTCGCAAAAGCACCTACGCTAATCACCTAATAAAACACTAAGCACTATACAAGTGGAGATCACTAAAATGGTGTATCAACACCCTTGGTATGTTTTCTCAGCTCCACACACTCAAATGGCCGGTTGGGGGTTGTATTTATAAGCCCCACTGAGAAAGTAGCCGTTGGGGACGAAATCCCACTTTTCTGCTACTGACCGGACGCTGAACTCGTCCTAACCGGACGTGTCCGGTTGTCCCGACCGTTGGAGCCACGAACACTTGATCGGACGCTGCCAGCGTCCGATCACCTGCCACCGGACGCGTCCGGTCGCAGTTTCACCACTCTGGAACCTCTCTGTACTCGACCGGACTCTGTTGTCCTACGTCCGGTCGATCTGCCGCCAGCATCCGGTCTAGCGTCCGGTCGCGCTTGTTTGCCGAGCCTCTTGATCGGAGCGTCCGGTCACTTTCTTCTAGCGTTCGGTCCAGCGTCCTGTCACTTCTGTGAGCTCATTTCTTCGCGATCTTGCATACGGCTTGGTTCCTATCTTCATGCTTGGACTTTGCTTGATATCTTGGGTCTCTCTCTTGTGCTTCTAGGGTCTTGGTTATGGTGTTGATCATCGGATCATCACGTCGCCTTCGTCCAAGTCATGTCTTGCATCCTATTGAACTACAAAACAATCACTTGCAAGTTCATTAGTCTAATTTGGTTGTATTGGTCATCAAACACCAAAATCCAAAGTAAATGGACCAATGGTCCATTTTCCTTACACTCATGAACACCATCCAAAATTGAATAAAATAAATTGACTTACTTTGATGTTGTTTGGACACTTGAAGAAGGTCTTGCCGTACGTCTCCCGCTGCTTGCTTGTGATACGTACTAACTCAATGCGGCACTTTGGGCAGTCCACGAGCGGGAACAACGCCGGGCTCTGGATGGCCGCCGAGCTGGAGCATGCCGCTGTCCCTCCCTTAAATTGGCTGCCACTCATCTGGGAAACAGCAGGCGGCAAAGGCACAGGACAAAAGCAGGCGGGCGTCAGTCGCGGGCAAAGCACGGCGACGCACGGCAATGGTGTGCGCGAGAAAAGGGAGAAGAATGGGGGCACCTCTGTTTGTCTCCTGCCGATGTCAACGACCCGGAGCCAGAGCCGACGTCGCCAATCGTCGCACGGCCACCTCCAATCGCCGCACGGCCGTCTCCAGTCGAGTGCTAGGGTTCGTCGCGGAAGAAAGGGGAAGAACACGGGAGGGACAGAGAAGAACGGTGAAAACGCCAGCTTCAATCCTCTGTGCCTTATCCACTTAACCAGGGGCAATACGGGGCAGTACACAAATACGATGCCTGCAAGTAGGCCCAGGTACGTTCCAGACGTAGAAAAGGGTAAGGGTGATAGAATTGTAATTGTAAATTTACAATAACGTGAATTATAATGGTGTTTTTTTGAAAAATTGTAATGGCGAGAAAACAAAAATCCCTATAAACAATGGCTCTTCCAGACTCCCAAGCACATAGCCGGCCGATGCAGGAGTCTAGTAGGACTGCGGATGCGGAAGAGTAGAGTCAACCCAAGCCGTCCGGAGAGGAGCAGGGGAATGGCGACGCCTCGCCGGCTCATCCGGGAGCGCGCCGAGGCGGCGGTGGCTTCCCTCGTGGCAGTCCGCCCCCACGAGATCCCCCCGTTGATGAGCGCGGCCGCCACCTTCTTCTTCGTAAGCCAACCTTTGATCCATCTCTCGCCGTAGTCCTCGCGCCCCGTTCCTGCAAGGTTACGATACGCCATCTGAATTGTCTGTGCTGGAGACGCAGATCCTGAGCGCCTACTTCGTGGTGCTGCCGCTGCGGGACGAGGGCGCCATCTCCCTGGGCCTCGACACCCTCCCGGGCCTCTTCGCCGGCTCCCTCCTCCTCACCGTCGTCTCTGCCCCCATCGCCTCCCTCGCCTTCTCCCTCCCCTCCATACCCAAGCCCAAGGTTCGTCCGTCCGTGCCACCTCCCTTTCCTAGCTTGGGCGCATCCATTGGTTTGGGAATCATAAAATTAACCCCGGTGATAAATTGATAATGTGGGTCTGTACTGGTCAGCTGGCCTGTTAATTAATCCTATAGAAATCAAGTAATGACCCCATTGGTACAATAGAGATGCCCCAGTGGAATTGATGGCTGGCTCCACACCTGGTCTGGTTCAATCATTTCCCTCACGGTTGATTCATGGTTTCTTGTTTCGTCGTACACAATAATTAGGATTTTTTTGTTGTTCAAGCTCTAAAGATGGGATCTTTGTCTTTGTTATGTTGCGAGATGAAGGTGGACTGCTGGCCCTCCTTTGTCTGTGGAATTCTTGCATTATTTGTGTTGCTTTTATGCACTGCTGGTCTGCTATTAAAAGTGATCCTGGAAGACTTGTTTGTTGCACTTGCTGCTTATAAGTGTAAAAATAGTGAAGTTAGTTGAATGATTATGGCCAGTTTCTCTTAAAAGATTTCCCCCTTTGGTATTGATTGTTTGATTTATCTGTTTTTATTTTCATTTTTAGTAAGAACTTTTCCATTTTCAGAATCCAGATAATTTTGTAAAACTATTGACATAGTAGAAATTACATTGCAATTATTCTTTTATAAGGATACAGGCTCATTTTATCATGTACATATCTTCTTTCAGGCTTTGGTGATGATACACAGGTTTTTCAGCATATCTCTTCTTGCATTTTTTTTGCTTTGGTATACCTCTACACCAGGGCAGTCCGGATCTACCTCCCAGGTAATAGACGCTGATGAACATTTGCTGTCCATATCCATCAATATTGCCACATTTCCTTGTGATCTTTGGAAAACTAAATGTCCAAGAATACTTCTTTCACTTCACCACTTCCTATGTGCGTCAAATTTTCTTTTATTGGAATCTTGAGCAACAATTCCTGACACAAAAGAGTTGTTGCCCTATGTTCTCTTGTCTGATGATGAAGTCAAGTGAAGGAGGTTCAGACAAACCTGCGGGATGGAGAAATCAGAGCTGGTTCTACATAGTTGTGAGAATAAGTTTGTTTCTTTGGGTATGTCCTTTCCTAATGACGACATGATGCTGTTCATGTTTTAAAGACCAAAGATGATAATTGATTTGAATAACTCTCTTAATCTGAAGGTTGCTTTGCTAAATCTCATTACAATATCGTCAACTTGGGCAAGGGTAATTGATGTCATGGACAGTGAGGTACCATTTACTATTGCGCCAATAATCATGTAGTTCTTATTTCTTACTGCCTGTTCAACCCTTTTCTTGTTCTTCAGTTTCTTATTTCTCTTTTAGTTCAGTCAGGTTCAAGATTATTTGGTTTTATTGGGGCTGGTGCTACGCTAGGGCAACTCTTTGGTTCATTGTTTGCTGCAAGTATGGCATGGTTGGGACCATGTATGTATCATTCTCTTGAGTAAATTAATGAGTTTGTTTCATGGAATGTGACTTCACATCTCCCAATTGTTCCTCAGTTCTGCTCCTATTTTCCTCACTCTTGATGGAACTTGCTGCGCTGTCATCAAAAGGAATTTGTATTGATGGAAATCATGCTTCAGCTGAATTATGTCAAACAGGGTATGAAATCCTTTTGGACACTAATTACATGTTATCCATTCATCTTCTTGATAAGTTTGACCTGGGCAATCTATATGTTTTATAGAAAACATTTCTGGGTCCATTTCCATTATCAAACTTTGAGCCACAAGCATTGTCTTTCTATTCATGATCAACTATTTCTTTGTGACAATCTATATTGACAATTTGTAGTACAGACCTCTATTAGAAAAGTCGGCTTTTGCAATAAATATATAGGCTTCACTGATGATTTATTTTATATTCTGCTGCTTCCCATATTCGTGGGTTGCAATCTTAGACTTTCCAATCTATTGCTAACTGCAGGGCAGGACAAGCTCCTAATACCGTGGCTGATGATGAAATGTCTTCACTGGTCACTTCACCTAGACCAGCGATCCAATCTCAAAAATCTAAACCTGAATTTTTCATAATGTTTGAAGGTTTCTGGCTGATCTTGCGATCGCCCTACCTGATATACATATCGCTGTTTCTTTGGTTAAGTGCAGTTGTCTCATCTGTATTTTACTTTCAGGTATGATTATTCTGTATATGTGTATTGCCATGCATCATTGACCTTGTTTCTTTATTACATATCATAATACAAATGAGTCATCTTCTCCCAATTACCTCTTCTCCATGGTTTTCAGAAAGTGACGATAGTTGCTACTACAATATCAAGCCCAACGGCCAGAAGGAGAACGTTTGCTCTGATAAACAGCTTTATAGCAGTTTTTATTCTTGCGGGACAACTCACTTTGACGGTATTTTGCATCTACTGATTATTCTCAGTTCACTCTATGCCAGTAGTCCCAATACATTATGATATTGATACATAACCAAAAGTGAAACTGATGAAGTCTAGTCCTTTAGCAGACATTTTTATTTTATTTTATTAATTGTTGGTATGTTTTTGACAAATATTTCAGGGTCATATTCTTACAGTAGCTGGTATCACAGTTGCTATCTGTGCATCTCCCTTTGTTGCTGCCTCAAATTTGGTTGCCCTTGCTGTATGGCCAACTTGGGTTGCTGTTGCTATCACTGAAACAATTAGAAAGGTATCAGTTTAATAGCTATTGTAGCCAACATGCTTACTATCAACAACAATAACAAAGCCTTTAAGTCCCAAACAAGTTGGGGTAGGCTAGAGTTGAAACCCAGCAGAAACAATCAAGGTTCAGGCACGTGAATAGCTGTCTTCCAAGCACTCCTATCTAAGGCTAAGTCTTTGGGTATATTCCATCCTTTCAAGTCTTCTTTTATTGCTTCTACCCAAGTCAACTTCGGTCTTCCTCTGCCTCTCTTCACGTTACTATCCTGACTTATGATTCCACTACGCACCGGTGCCTCTGGAGGTCTCCGTTGGACATGTCCAAACTATCTCAACCGGTGTTGGACAAGCTTTTCTTCAAATGGTGCTACCCCTAATCTATCACGTATATCATCGTTCCGAACTCGATCCCTTCTTGTATGACCGCAAATCCAACGCAACATACGTATTTCCGCGACACTTATCTGTTGAACATGTCGTCTTTTCGTAGGCCAACATTCTGCACCATACAACATAGCAGGTCTAATCGCCGTCCTATAAAACTTGTCTTTTAGCTTCTGTGGTACCCTTTTGTCACATAGGACACCAGATGCTTGCCGCCACTTCATCCACCCTGCTTTGATTCTATGGCTAACATCTTCATCAATATCCCCGTCTCTCTGTAGCATTGATCCTAAATATCGAAAGGTATCCTTCCTAGGCACTATTTGACCTTCCAAACTAATATCTTCCTCCTCTTGAATAGTAGTGCCGAAGTCACATCTCATATACTCAGTTTTAGTTCTACTGAGTCTAAAACCTTTGGACTCCAAAGTCTCCCGCCATAACTCCAGTTTCTGATTCACTCCTGTTCGGCTTTCATCAACTAGCACTACATCGTCTGCGAAAAGCATACACCAATGGATGTCCCCTTATATGTCCCTTGTAACCTCATCCATCACTAAGGCAAACAAATAAGGGCTCAAAGCTGACCCTTGATGTAGTCCTATCCTAATCGGAAAGTCATCCGTGTCTCCATCACTTGTTCGAACTCTAGTCACAACATTGTTGTACATGTCCTTAATGAGCCCGACGTACTTTGTTGGGACTTTATGTTTGTCCAAAGCCCACCACATAACATTCCTTGGTATTTTATCATAAGCCTTCTACAAGTCAATAAAAACCATGTGTAGGTCTTTCTTCTTCTCCCTATACCGCTCCATAACTTGTGTTATTAAAAAAATGGCTTCTATGGTTGACCTTCCGGGCATGAAACCAAATTGGTTCATAGAGACCCGCGTTATTGCTCTCAAGCGATGCTCGATAACTCTCTCCCATAGCTTCATAGTATGGCTCATCAACTTAATTCTCCGGTAATTAGTACAACTTTGAATATCCCATTTATTCTTGTAGATCGGTACCAATATACTTCTCCACTCGTCAGGCATCTTGTTCGATCGAAAAATATGGTTGAACAGCTTGGTTAGCCATATTATAGCTATGTCCCCGAGGCATCTCCACACCTCGATTGGGATACCATCCGGTCCCATCGCCTTACCTCCTTTCATCATTTTCAACGCCTCTCTGACCTCAGATTCTTGGATTCTCCGCACAAAGCGTCTATTGGTGTCATCAAAAGAGTCATCCAACTGAAAGGTTGTGTCTGTATTCTCACCATTGAACAATTTGTCAAAATACTCTTGCCATCGATGTCGGGTCTCATCCTCCTTCACCAAGAGATGCTCACTTTCATCCTTAATGCACTTAACTTGGTTGAAGTCCCTTGTCTTTCTCTCACGAACCCTAGCCATCCTATAAATGACCTTCTCTCCTTCCTTCATACTCAAACGGTGGTAAAGATCCTTGTACGCTCTACCCTTTGCCACACTTACAGCTCGCTTTGCAGTCTTCTTTGTCACCTTGTACTTCTCTACGTTGTCCACACCCCTGTCATGGTACAAGCGTCTATAGCACTCTTTTTTCTCCTTAATAGCCTTTTGGACTTCCTCGTTCCACCACCAGGTATCTTTAGCCTCGCCTCCACTTCCTTTGGTTACTCCACACACCTTTGAGGCCACCTTCCGAATGTTGGTTGCCATCTTCTCCCACATGTTGTTTATGTCATCTTCTTCCTTCCAAGAGTCCTCTTTGATAACTCTTTCCCTGAATACCTCTGACGTCTCCTCTTTCAGTTTCCACCACTTTGTTCTTTCAATCTTAGCTTGTTTATCCCTACGGGCACGCACCTGAAAACGAAAGTCTGCCACCAAAAGCTTATGTTGAGAAACAACACACTCCCCTGGTATCACCTTGCAACCCAAGTATGCTCGTTTGTTCTTTCTTCTTGTGAGGACAAAGTCAATCTGGCTAGAGTGTTGTCCGCTACTGAAGGTCACTAGATGAGATTCTCTCTTTCTAAAGAAAGTGTTGGCTATCATCAGGTCAAAAGCTACCGCGAAGTCCAGAACGTCCTCCCCCTCCTGATTCCTACTACCATACCCAAAACCTCCATGAACTGCCTCGAAACCTGCGCTTGTAGTACCTACATGCCCATTAAGATCTCCTATAAAAAGCTTCTCACTACTGGGTATAGCTCTAATCAGGCCATCTAAGTCTTCCCAGAACTGGCTCTTAGCACTCTCGGCGAGGCCTACTTGGGGGGCATACGCACTAATTACGTTCAAGACCATATCACCAATGACAAGCTTGACTAAGATAATCCTATCTCCGTGCCTTCTCACTCCCACCACACTATTTTTGAGCCTCTTATCAATCAAAACTCCTACTCCATTTCTATTTGCAACTATCCCTGTGTACCAAAGCTTGAAACCTGTATTGTCCACCTCCTTCGTCTTCTGACCCTTCCATTTAGTCTCTTGAACACATAATATATTTACACGCCTCCTAGTCGCGGTATCAACTAATTCTCTTAACTTACCTGTAAGCGACCCTACATTCCAACTGCCTAAACGGATCCTAGTTGGTTCGACTAGCTTCCTTACCTTTCGCACCCGTCGAATCAGATGTGAAGACCCTTGCTCATTTTTCACTACACCCGGGCGCCGATGTAGCGCGCCACTAAGGATGCGACGACCCGATCCTTGATCACTTGACACCGTGCCCAGATCGTGACACGGCGCGTCACGGGGGTGACGATCCGGCCCTTGCTCATTTAACACCATACCCGGGTTCCGATATGGCGCGTCGCTAAGAGGGTTACGCCCCAACAATTTTCTTTCGGGTTTCATCTCCATTAGAATGGCTAGATTTACCGTTGGCTCGCCACGCCTATCACAACCCTCCTCCTTTACCAGGGCTTGGGACCTGCTATGTTGAGACAACATAGGCGGAGTTAACATGCTTACTATGCACCAAGACAAAATTACATTAAGGAAAGCAGAGTAGTCATTATTATTCTGAGATGCTTTAAATCTTGTCTTTCTTATTTTGTTAGTAATATTGTAGACATGATACAAAAGAGCCTGTGCATCTCATAAGTTGAGGGCAGTTGTACTTTAGCTGCAACCAATTTTTTCATCTTTCTATGCCAGATTTGTTCATGCTAAAATAACAGATGTAGTTCAATAATTGGCCTGTTGTGTACCTCTATCAAATATTGTTTCTACTCCATCCTATCATTTCTAAATCCAGCTATATTCAAGAATACAACTAACCTTTGATTCTTTGCAGGTAACAACTTATGTTTTGACAAGACCTGGAAGGGAGTTATTATTCACTGTTGTCTCACAGGATGAAAAATACAAAGCAAAGGTGAAAGATGTTTCTTGGAACCTTCTAAAACTGATTAGAAAACAAAAGGGTGATGAGTTGGTACTTCGGAAATGATAACGCACTGGTTTAGCCCATCTTTCATATTGTCATGACTTCTTTCACACACACAATAATTATTTCATAATGTTGTCAAAAATGGTAATGAAATCATAGCTTCGTGTGAAGTGATCATTCAGCATTGCAGCTCCATGAGATGTACAGCTCTCTCTTAAGATAGAAAGCTATTTTTCTAAAAAAAAACAGAAGTTACTAAATAGCAGTATAAATAGCAGTATAATAAACTCAAAAGCCTGTTTTCAGAAACATTAGACCGTTAACTGGAAAGAGTCAGTTTTTTGCAATTGCCTACCTACCTTTTGAGCATGAGATCCTTTAATAACAGTTTCATTCATATTGGTAAATCATGCAACATTGTTTTTGTTTTGTACCCATCTTGCCATAATTTAGAAGAAAATACTTTCGACTTTTTTTATATAGGTCTGTATAGATGTGATTGTCCAGAGGCTTGGTGATGCCACAGCCGCTGGAATTTACAGGTGGTTGTTCAGTAGCCTTGAGAAGAAAACATCCAAGGTCACCCTGTTTGCACTGCCGGTATGAATCGTATTGTGATCAGTTCATTACTTTGTTTCTAGTGTCATATGTGTTATTTTGTATTCAAATAGTGGCTCAGGGTGGTCCTCGAGTCTTGCTTGCATCACTCGATCGAATGGCGAATGCAATGCTCCATACTTCTAGGGAAATTTAATCAATGTATAATCCTAGTCCTAGTGCCATTCTGTGGCAAAAAAAAAGGAAGAAAGAAAAGTGATTTGCATTTGCAGTGTCTCCCTTTTGGCCTCTTATCACTTGCACAAAGTATCTTTATACATGTGAAACAAGCTAGTGCTGAACTGGATAACATGAAAGGATTGATAAAGGTTGTTTGCACCCATGCATGGTTTCTTTTTTTTTTTATTGCAAGTTCTGGGAGATAGCAATTAACAGTTGTTTGTGTTTCTTTTCAAATGTCAGCTCTGCTTCCTGTGGCTTGTCATTGCATTTCACTTGGGCCGGCTCCAGACTAATCTTGCCAGGCTTCAGGCTTCTTCTGCCCCATCCTATTCCTGAACAGGTATATATATAGGGACCAAAAAATGGTGCCCCTTCATCTTTCATGTTCGTTCTTGTGCTCACCGCAAAGTCAGAGTTCAGGGTTCTGAGTTTTGACTGAATACAGGGAGCTGTTGCGAGTGTCCTTGGAGATGCGCTTCGAGAATGTTTGAACAGACATGGCGAGAAGTTAGGTTGTCATCAATAGTTAGTTTACACTTTCTGAAGGAATTTCAGGTTTGATTGATGGAGAAACCTTCAGAATATAGTACCAACCATTACTACACTATACAGAAGAGTTTAGCATGCAAGAGGCGAGAAATAGTACAACATAGATTAGAACAATATACAAATTCAGTATTCCATTTCGATGTGCACTGTAGGGAACTCTAGCATGCAATGTGTGAGTTATTATAATGATGTAGTAGGGCCGGATTTGTTGGGCATTCTTCTGCCATTTGGAACTACTGTTGTCTTGGCAGACACAGCATTCTGCATTTCACCTACTTCCAGATCCCAGACTAAATGGCTGTAAACACAGATTGTGCGAGGTGGTGGTACACCTGACCTTCTTCCATATAATTCAGAAAAAATGCCTGCTTTCTGGAACATGCCCCTTTCTTTATCGACAGGAGCAGTAGAACAATATCTCACGTTCTTCGTGCTAACCGTATAAGAAATGACACACGAGTTGAACTATAAAGACGAGGCAGTGAATCATCGGATGGGCACAGCACAGACCTCTCTAGCTATCTAGCTGCATTTCATCTGCTCGCTCCGGTCCAGCGGTTCATCTGATCTGTCACAGCAATCCATCCAATGCAAGCCATCAACAGTAGCAAGAAGGCGGCGGCGGCAGCAGCAGCAGCATCTATGGCCAAGTGCATTGCCACCGTGCTCGCCGTCGCCGCCGTGCTCACGACAATGCAGCCATCGGTGGCGGCGAGCAACGCTCTGGACGCCGATGCGCTCCGGTTCCCCGGCCGCCCGGGCAGCAGGCCGCGCAACCCGGTGTTCCCAGGGTACCCGAGAGCCAGGCCGTCGCCGCCGGTGCCCGGCAGCTCCTCTTCCCCGGGGGTGCCATCACCCATGCCCGGCGTGCCGTCGTCGTCGGGTTCAGGGACGCCGGCGCCCTGCGCCAGGCCCGGCGGCGCGGTGGTGCCGCAGCTGCCGGGCTTCCCCGGCCTGCCGGGCAGCGTGGGCGGCTCCGCGCCGTCGTCGCCGACCGACTGCGTGACCCCGCTCGCGGGGCTGATGACGTGCGGGACGTTCCTGACGGGGAGCGAGCCGGAGACGCCGACGCCGCAGAGCGAGTGCTGCGCCGGCCTCGGCGCGTTCCTCAACAGCTCCAGCTCCGCGGCGGAAGGCGACGACCACACGCTGCGGTGTCTGTGCCCGGTCATCCTCGGCGACGTGAACAAGATGCTGCCCAAGCCGGTGGACCCCGTCCGCATGATGTACCTGCCCATCGCCTGCGGCGTCGTGCTGCCGCCACAGGTCCTCTACATCTGCTTCAGTGAGTCCTCTTCTTCCCTCTGTCCTCGATCGATTCTTCCATGGCTGGCTGTTGCATGACTCCGTGGACGAGCATTACGTAACTGACCGTTGCATTGCATGATGCTGCCATGGATGCAGCTGGGCAGCAAAGCCCGCCACTCGTCGGCCGCATTCCTGACGTCTGGGAGAAGCCGACTTCAGGCAAGGAATACTCTACTGGTTCTTCTTCAAGATTTAACAGCTTGCTTTTTCAGTTCATGGTTCACATTATATTACTGCTCGTGGAAGTAGATGTCTGATCTTGTCTTCTCTGTTCCATATATGCAGCAGCCTTGTCGCCATGATGAGCAACTTTCTGAATGGAGGCCGGACACGAATGGCTCAGCCAGCATCATATATAGTTCATATAAGTACACAAGACAAAACTTACTAGCATGCATGCCTCTCTAGAACATGCATGCTTCCATATATATAGTTTAACATACATACATATATATATACATGATAGTTTCAAGTTATCAGAAATTAATAGGCCGTGGATGTACGCACTTCAGAAATTTACCATCAGGTCTGATGTAAGAGCATGCTCTTTTACACGGAAGAATATATTATATACAATATAAGCCAGGTAATTGTATGACTTTGAGCGTATTGTTCCGATCATCCGCAACTAAAGAATACTGTGATCCAGTTATCTGAGGAAAGAAAAGAAAATAAATTTTACACGAAATTGCAGGAAACAAACTAAATGGCATTTCTTTGTCGATGTAGCTTACTCATAAACACTCGGGGGGCTGTGGCACGTATGCCATATGAGATAACAGCAGCAAGATGCAAAATACACACATCTAAAAAAATAAGAAAATAAAGATTCAGTCTGTTCCAAGGATCAACAGGCCCAAAACCTATACAGAGTGCTTCGATTTTGGTGATGGCTGCTTTCTGGGACATGCATAGTCAAAGACAGCCTCCTTCGTGTGCAAAACAAATTAAATTAACCCAGGATCTGTTCAACTTGTTACATACATGAGCTACCAAGAGTGAGAAGTGCATCCTCTGTTTGTGTTTGGGCAGCAACTGGCAAGTGATCATCCCCTGTTAAGTTTGGGCGCACACAGACTGATAGACGTCCGCACGCCCTCTGCATCTTCTTTTTCTTGATTTCTGTGCAAATTTCCAGCTGCTTCCCCAAAAGCTGTGCAGATGTTTTTTGTTCATCTTTATTTTAGTTTCCTTTGTTTTTTTTTCAAAATAAACTGCATGTTTCATTCCTTCCCAGATGTTTTGTGCATCCAGTTACGGAGGGACGGTTCTTCTTTCTTGCGGAGCCCCCATACTAGTTGATTGGAATTAGCATGATTGATAAAGGAGCATCGCTTGGCACCAGGACAGAAAACCTTCCAGGAATGGCAATGTCTTTGTAGACATATAAGTTAACCATATACTACACAACAAACACACAGGGGGCATGCAGAGATAGTACTACGCAGCAAAGTAGAAAAGAAACAAAAAGAAAAAGTGAACTGCACATGAAGAATCAAACTTACCAATGATATGGTAGATTTCAATTTGGCCATAGCTTCAAATAAACTTTTACAGAAATGAATTAAGTGATGTTCCTAAGAAAATGAATATTATACTGTGGCATACATCCACAGGTTTATTTACACAATAAACCTGAAAGGACCTAGGATGCCGCCTAGAGGGGGGTGAATAGGCGTTTCTGAAAATTAACATCTTTGAATGCGGAAACAATTAGAAAGGGGAGTTTCCAAAATGGAAACTCCAAATTAAGAGTACTACCACCCCTCACAAGTTAGCCACAAAGTAAACAAGGTATAAAGAATATATCTAGAAGCTACAACCCTGCAACACCAAGTTAGAACAGAGAATAAATATTTTCAGTGCAGGCAGGAAATACCGGACGTGTCCGGTATGAATACCGGACGTGTCCGGTATACACGATTTCTGCAGATCGGCCCCGAACTTGCTCCTTTCGATTTCTATCTTCAAACCAAACTGCAGGCACCTAGTGGAGATGACAATATACACAGAGAACCTGCAGAACAGCTAGAGCAACACAAATATCAAATGAAATGCGAATTTAGACACGATATTTGTTTTACCGAAGTTCGGACTCGTTCGAGTCCTACTCTCCGTTGAGGGGGCTGCGGGCGACCCAGCGAAGGTCAGCCCTAGAGGGTACCACGAAGGTCACTCTAGCCGGAGTCTTTTCCAACTCCTTTTCCTCCTTCCACTAATTTGATTCCGAGGCGGTGGAATCGACCGTTACAAACTTTCCGAAGCAACCACAATCTCTCAGTTGCTCTCCGGCGACGCCTAGCCGTCTAGGACCGAAGAGTCCAAGAGTAACAAATGCGAATCACGAGATTGACAATATGCACAAGTGCTCAAGTGGTGGCTTGCTCTCTTTTTCAAATTCTCTCTTAACCCACAAATTGATTTTGCAATTTGGATCACACACTCACTAAGAGAGGGTTTAGGAGAGTTGGCAAGGCTCAAAAACGTGTGTCTATCTCAGCAGAATCAGCAGCCTCCAAAGGTGGAGGCTTGGGGGTATTTATAGCCCCCTTGAAAAACTAGCCGTTTTATAGCCGTTGCAATACCGGACACGTCCGGTATGACTCATACTGCGCCAACGGTAACTAAGTTACAGTGATGTTGTGAGGCGACGGAACTCCCGAAGAATGCCGGGACTTCCGACCGTCGGAACTCCCGACTCAAGTCGGAACCCCCGACCCTCAGTAATTTTGAAAAACATGTAACTGAGTTAAAGTTAGTGAGGTGTCGGAACTCCCAGCGTATGTCGGAACTCCCGACCCTCAAGGCTTTTGAAAACTAGCCGTTGGCTTCTGGTCATCCATACCGGACACGTCCGGTATGAATACCGGACACGTCCGGTATGACCAGGACAGTGAAACCTCCAAGTCTGTTGAAGTGCGAGACGTCGGAACTCCCGACCCATGCCGGAACTCCCGACCGTCGGAACTCCCGACCTACGTTGGAACTCCCGACGAACAAACCCGAGAACAACAATTTTACAGCTGCTGGACAAATACCGGACACGTCCGGTATGAATACCGGACACGTCCGGTATTGCCAGACCAGCAAGAAATCAGTTAGCACTTTTGTCGCTCAAATAATCAAACCTCACAAGGGTTGGCTTGAGCACTTATGAAACATTATCTATCAACATGATGCATCCCTCTTAATAGTACGGCATACCTATTAAACTCAAGATCAAAGGAAAAATGAATTTATACCACTTGAGTTGATTTCTTTTGAATTGATGCCGCCCCTTCCAATCTTCATCAAGTAAGGGTGCTAACAAGTTGATGTTGATCTTTTCACTTGAGCATAGCCATCTTGAGTATGTGACTTGATTCCATCCATCAAATTTGAATAACCCCAAATGTATCAAGTCACTTTCATCAAATACTTCATTATAGATTTGATTCTTCACATCAATATGACCATCTTAGCTTAATTAGTACCTCAACTAAATGCAAGTACTTTCTTCTTCACCCTAGCTAGGTTCTTCGGCCGCCAAGCCGTCGCTTGCCCTTCACCCTTGCTTAGTACTTCAAAGCCTTTCCTTGCTATCTTCACCATCTCAAGCCATCAAGTCACATCTTGTGTTGTGAAAGCATCTAGGCCCCTAGTTGGATTTCGGTGATTAATGTCAATACAAAGTTACTATGACTAACGTGTGTTTTGCAGAGGCGATTAAGTTAGGTCATGGTAATGGAGATCGATTGGGAAATCGAGGTTATCATGCCCCTACGATGGAAATCGTTTCGGTTTTCAAAGGATGGACGACAAGGTTAAGGATAACTAGTTCTAAGTGTCAATTGGAGTTGGAGAGACACTTAAAGTAGTTTAGGACTTTGTTTTTTCCTTTGGCCGTACTATGAAGGGGGGTATGAATGGGTAGCTTGACCTAGTTGAGTCTAGTGAGTTAGGTGTGGTGCACACTTGTTAAAACTAGCTCTAGGTAGCTCCTATGAATGCCTAAGATCCTTTGGAGCAAACTTCATTCACATATGTTCGAAAGTTGGAAGTGAATGGAGGGTCAAACACTGACCGGACGCTGGCTCCGGTGCAACCGGACGCTGGCCGCAGGGTCCGGTCAGTTCATTTGACTGAAGTGAACAAGTCTGGTGTGACCGGACGCTGGAAGGTCATGTGACCGGACGCTGAGGGCCAGCGTCCGGTCGATTCCAGTAAGGGTCCAGACTTGGGAAAGAGTGACCGGACCCTGAGGGTTCAGCGTCCGGTCGAGTCCAGTAAGGTTCCAGTAAGGGTTTTATGCGACCGGACGCGTCCGGTCAGTGCTGACCGGACCCTGCCAGCGTCCGGTCAACTCTTTAATACTGGTTCGCGGGTTGAACTGGCCGGAGCGTCCGGTCATCACGATCGGAGCGTCCGGTCGTCCCGCAGAAGCTCATAACGGTTCGTTTTTCAGGCTGGCTTATAAATAGAAGGTCCACTCGTGAGTGGAGCATCTTTTGCTCATTCCAACAGCTGAGAAACACGTTTGTGAGTGCCAAGAAGAGCAAGGTCCTAGTGAGGTGTTTGTGATTTGAGAATCCAAGAGAGTAGCCTCACTAGCAAATCAAGAGTAGCAAAGTGTGCATCCATCTTCTCATTAGGCTTCGCGTGGTCAAGTGAGAGTTCGTGCTTGTTACTCTTGGTGATCGCCATCACCTAGACGGCTTGGTGGTGATTGGGAGTTTGGTGTTCACCCGGCGGAGCTTGTGGGTGACCCAACTCAAGTTGTGAGCGGTTTTGGGTGATTCGCCGTGACGGAGTGTCGAAGAATCAACCCGTAGAGAGCACTTGATCCTTGCGCGGATCAAGGGGGAGCTACACCCTTGCGCGGGTGCTCCAACGAGGACTAGTGGGGAGTGGCGACTCTCCGATACCTCGGCAAAACATCGCCGCGTTCCTTTCTCTCTCTATTTACTTTGAGCACTTACTTTGAGCATTTACTTTGAGCAATTCAATACTTGTTTTTACATCCATAGAATTGCTTGCTAGAGTAAGTTTGGAACTTAGGTTGCGAGGTTGTTGTGCATTAGTTTGATATAAACACTTTTCTAGGCACAAGGGGTTAATTGGGCTATCCGTAGGATTTGATTATTGAAAGAAAATTTAGAATTAGCCCAATTCACCCCCCCCTCTTGGGCATCTTGATCCTTTCAATTGGTATCAGAGCCTCGTGCTCACGTTTTTAAGCTTAATCGCTTAGAGCAAGATGTCTCACGGGGATGGACCTCCTCCTATCTTTGAGGGAGATGATTTTCCATATTGGAAAATCCGCATGGAGGCATACTTAGAAGCTCTAGATGTTGGAATTCTTAGAGCCGCCTCTCAAGGGTTCCCCGCACCTAGGAATGCCGCACAACTTCAAGGCGATGAAGTGAATTATGAGAAATGGAATGCAAAGGCTCGCAACACCATTTTTAGAGGCCTTTGCAAAGAGGTGTTCAATCGTGTTAGGAACCACAAAGACGCCCATGCTCTATGGTCGGACGTTTGTGCGCTCCATGAGGGAACCAAGAGTGAGCGTGAGGAACGCTATCATCTTGTGATTAAAAAGCTAAATTCTTTTGAGATGTTTCCCAAAGAAAGTGCTAATGAGATGTATTCTCGATTAAATGTTCTTGTAGAGGAAGTCAATGGGCTTGGACTTACTCAAATGTCACCATCCGATGTTGTGAGAAAAATCTTGAGTGTCCTCCCCATTGATAAATATGGGCACATTGTGACCGTGCTACATCAAGGTGATCTTTCCGCCGCTACACCGACACAAATCTTGGGAAAGATAAATGCTCATGAGATGTACATGCACATCACACCACAAGATGGCTCATCCTCTACAAAGAAGAAAGAGAAGGACCTAGCATTCAAAGCTAGCCAAGACAAGGGCAAAGCAAGACTTGAGTATGAGAGCTCAAGTGATGAAGATGATGAAGAAAGCCTTGCCCTCATGGTGAAGAAGACCACCAAGATGCTAAAAAAGCTAAACAAGAGTGGCATCAAGTTTGATGGCAAGAAGAAGAAGTTCTTCACTAGCTCAAGAAGAAAGCCAATCTCCGAGATGGATTGCTACAATTGTGGCGAACTTGGTCATCTAGCTCATCAATGCACAAAGCCCAAGAAAGACAAGTTCAAGAACAAGGGCAAGAAAGATGATTCAAGTGATGAAGATGAAAAGAAGAAGAACAAGCCATACAAGAAGAGAGATGGCAAAAAGAAGGAGTTCTACAAGAAGAAGAAGAGTGGCAAGGCCTATATTGTCGGTGATTGGCTCACGGACATTGATTCATCAAGTGGATCATCCGATGATGAGAGTGACGATGAAAAGGTGGCCGCCATTGCTATTGATCTTGCATCTTCACCACCACTATCGCCATCATCCTCAACACACCTATGCCTTATGGCCAAAGGTGAACGCAAGGTAACTAAGAGTGATGATAGTAGTGATGATGAACATGCTAGTGATGATGATAGTGATAGCGATGATGATGACTCACCTACTTATGATGATCTTGTCAAAATACTAAGAAAATATACTAAGATCATTAGAAAGAGTAGAGCTACAAATGAAAAACTTGATGCTAAAAATGACTCACTCTTAGCTAAATATGACACATTAGAAAAGGCTAATGATGAGCTCAAAGAAACAAATGATTCTATATCATCCAAACTCAAGGAGCTCAAATCTTCTAAGAAAGAGCTTAAAGATAAAAATGATAAACTTGAGTGGGTGCACAATGAGCTTATCACTAGTCACAATAAGCTAAAAGATGAATATGCAACTCTAAAGATCAATTATGATACCCTTATTATTGCACAAGAATTCTTACCAAATGGGCCACATGATGCTACTAACCATGTTGTTAAGATTGATATAGCTACCTCATGTGATGATTTAATTGATGAAAGCATTGAGCATGGATCTAGTAGCAAGGGCAAGCAAGTGGTTGAGTGCTATGACTATGATGAGTATGTCAAGCTCAAGAGTAACAATGAGAAGCTCATGAAAGATCTTGAAGAAATGAAAAGTCACAACACCATTGTGCTAGAAACTCTTGATCATGACAAAGAGGTGATCCTTGAAAATGAGAAGTTAAAAGAAGAAGTCAAGAAACTCAAGGAGGAGAAGAACAATGATCTTCTCAAGGAAGAAAACAAGAAGCTCAAGATGGAGAAAGAGCATCTCAAGGTGGGATTGAGCAAGTTTGCTAGAGGCAAGCATCTCCAAAGTGAGCTACTCATGAATACTGTCATGAAGATGGATAGAAGTGGCATTGGATATATGGCAAGTGTAGAGAAGAAGAAGGCTCAAGCTCAACACCAACAATCAAAGCCAAAGCCAAAGCCAAAGAGATGTTTTGAATGTGGACAAGAAGGCCACTTTGCTCATGAGTGCCAAACTCCACCACCACAACCCTTGCCCAAGCATGCTAGACCCTTTGCCTTCAATGCTCACTACATGCTTAGAAAAGATTCGAGTGGAAAGATGAAAGTCATATTCTTAGGTCCCCCCAACAAGAGTAGGCCTAAGAAAATTTGGGTGGCTAAGTCACTTGTTGAGAAGGTGAAGGGCCCTCAACAAGCTTGGATCCCTAAAGCTTGAATCTCTTGTGTGTAGGTAAACTACAAGACCGGTGGAAGTCATTGGGTTATTGATAGTGGTTGCACTCAACATATGACCGGTGATCCTCGTATGTTCACCTCACTAGATGAAGAGGTAGATGGACAAGAGAAAATAACATTTGGAGATAATTCAAAGGGCAAGGTTAAAGGATTGGGCAAAGTGGCAATATCAAATGATCATTCTATCTCTAATGTGCTCTATGTTGCTTCATTGAGCTTCAACTTGCTATCCGTTGGGCAATTGTGTGATCTTGGCTTTCAATGCTTATTCACCGAGAAGGAGGTTGTTGTATCCAAGGTAGATGACAATCAAGTGATATTCAATGGATTTAGATACAACAACTTATATCTAGTTGACTTCACCTCTGAAGATGCAAACTTGAAGACTTGCCTATTCACCAAAACAACACTTGGGTGGCTATGGCATAGAAGACTTGCTCATGTTGGGATGAGCTCACTCAAGAAGCTTATGAAGAATGATTTGGTGAGAGGATTGAAGGATGTGAAGTTTGAGAAGGACAAGCTTTGTAGTGCATGTCAAGCCGGCAAGCAAGTTGCAAACACTCATCCAACCAAAGCTTTCATGTCAACCACAAGAGTACTAGAACTCCTACACATGGATTTATTTGGACCAACAACATACAAGAGTTTGGGAGGAAATCTCTATTGTCTTGTGATTGTGGATGACTATTCAAGATATACATGGGTGTTCTTCCTTCATGACAAATCCGAAGTTGCATCTTGTTTCAAGAAGTTTGCCAAGAGAGCTCAAAATGAATTTGAAGTGAAGCTAAAGAAGATAAGAAGTGACAATGGCAAAGAGTTTGACAACACAAACATAGAAGCTTATTGTGATGAAGTTGGAATCAAACATGAAGTCTCCGCAACCTATACTCCTCAACAAAATGGTGTAGTTGAGAGGAAGAACCGGACGTTGATCACTCTTGCAAGGACAATGCTAGATGAGTACAACACTCCCGAAGCTCTATGGGCGGAAGCAATCAACACCGCATGTTATGCATCCAACCGCCTATTTCTTCAAAAGTTCCTTATCAAGACACCATATGAGTTGCTCAATGGGAAGAAGCCGGACGTCTCCTTCTTTAGGGTGTTTGGTTGCAAGTGCTACATCTACAAGAAGCGGCAACACCTAGGGAAGTTTCAAAGGCGTTGTGATATAGGTTTTCTTGTTGGTTACTCATTGAAGTCCAAAGCATATAGAGTATTTAATCATGCCACCGGCTTGGTTGAAGAAACATATGATGTGGAATTTGATGAATCTAACGGCTCCCAAGGAGCACATGAGAATCTTGATGATGTAGGTGATGAACCATTGAGGGAGGCTATGAAGAATATTCCGGTGGGAGACATCAAGCCAAAAGATGATGAAGATGATGTACAAGTCATTAACCAACCTTCTTCATCAAATGTACCACAAGATGGTGAAAAAGTTGGGAGAATAGAAAATGAAGATACTCATATCTCCCATGAGCAAATGGTGGTACAAGCACAAGATGTTGATGCTCCATAACCTCCTCCTCAAGTGGTCAATAGAAGAAATACACCTCTCCTACAAGATCATCCACAAGATCTCATCATAGGGAGTCCAACAAAGGGGGTGATGACTCGATCTCAAAAACTTACCTCATTTATTGCTCATCACTCTTTTGTCTCTTGCTATGAACCTACCAAGGTAGAAGAAGCTCTCAAAGATCCGGATTGGATCAATGCCATGCATGAAGAATTGAACAACTTCACTCGCAATGAAGTTTGGAATCTTGAAGAGCGACCAAAAGGTGCAAGAGTCATTGGAACGAAGTGGGTGTTCCGCAACAAGCAAGATGATCAAGGTGTTGTTGTGAGGAACAAGGCAAGACTAGTAGCAAAGGGGTTCTCTCAAGTTGAAGGTTTAGACTTTGGAGAAACCTTTGCACCGGTTGCAAGATTAGAAGCCATCCGTATCCTTCTTGCATATGCATCACATCATGAAATGAAACTATATCAAATGGATGTGAAAAGTGCATTCTTAAATGGCTTTATTAATGAACTAGTCTATGTTGATCAACCTCCCGGGTTTGAAGACCCTAGATATCCTAATCATGTTTATAGGTTGTCCAAGGCACTATATGGGCTTAAGCAAGCCCCAAGAGCTTGGTATGAGCGCCTTCGGGATTTCCTTATTGAGAAGGGCTTCACCATTGGGAAGGTCGACACCACACTATTCACCAAGAAGCTTGATGGGCATATCTTCATTTGTCAAGTATATGTTGATGATATCATCTTTGGATCATCAAATGAAGACTCATGCAAAGAATTTGGTGAATTGATGTCTAAGGAGTTCGAGATGTCAATGATTGGTGAGCTTACATTCTTTCTTGGTTTTCAAGTCAAGCAAATGGAAGAAGGCATCTTCATCTCTCAAGAGAAATACACAAAAGATCTTCTCAAGAGATTCAAGATGGATGAATGTAAGCCAATCAAGACCCCAATGCCTACCAATGGACATCTCGACCTAGATGAGGGAGGTAACTCGGTTGATCAAACTCTCTACCGTTCTATGATTGGTAGCTTGTTATATTTAACCGCATCTAGGCCCGACATCATGTTTAGTGTGTGTATGTGTGCTAGATTTCAAGCTAGTCCTAAGGAAACACATTTAATTGCCGTAAAAAGAATCCTTAGGTATCTTAAGCACTCACCAAGCATTGGCCTTTGGTATCCCAAAGGAGCTTTATTTGAATTAATTGGCTATTCCGATTCGGACTACGCCGGATGCAAAGTTGATAGAAAGAGCACATCCGGAGGGTGCCATTTGCTTGGTAGATCACTTGTGTCTTGGTCCTCCAAGAAACAAAATAGTGTGGCTTTGTCCACCGCCGAAGCGGAATACATTGCCGCGGGTGCTTGTTGTGCACAAATTTATACATGAAACAAACTTTACTAGACTATGGAGTAGTTCTAGAGAAAGTACCTCTTTTGTGCGACAATGAAAGTGCGGTAAAACTTGCAAATAATCCGGTTCAATACTCTCGCACCAAGCATATAGATATCCGCCATCACTTTCTAAGAGATCATGTAGCTAAAAATGATATATCACTAGAAGGTGTAAGATCCGAAGATCAATTAGCGGATATCTTCACTAAACCGCTAGATGAGGCTACATTTTGTAGATTGCGGAACGAGCTCAATGTACTTGATTTTAGTAACTTCACTAAAAATTGAGCTTGTGTTGTCCCTTGCATTCATTGTAATATACAACATGTTTAATTTGTGGCAATGCATATAGGGCTTGTCTAACATGGTTAAGATAACCGCCGAAAAGCGTGTGAAGAAGCTTAACCTTGGATCAAACTTGACAAGCAACTAGATTTACTTACAAGTATTACATATGCATGAATGTTGTTTTGTCGTTTTGTTCCATTTGCCCTCTTGTTGCCTATTTTCTTAAAAAGAATTATAGCCTAAGGCAAAAATATTTTGAAAAATATGAGGGTTTGAGAGAGGTCACTCACATCAGTCCCAATTGGTGTTTATTTGGATCTTATTCAAGTTGGGACTTGATTGGGAATAGGTAGCGCGAAGGAATGTTGAAGGATTGCTGTAAAAGGTGCACCGGACGCTGCACCGGACGCTGCTGTCCAGCGTCCGGTCAGTTCACAGGAGGTGAACTGCTAATGGAGTGACCGGACGCTGCGTCTGTGCGTCCGGTCAGGAAGGGTTCTGCGTCCGGTCGATCGAAAGAAGGACAAGCAGTACTGACCGGACCCTGCATGCGTCCGGTCATGGACCACCGGACGTGTCCGGTCGCGATTCCAGAGGATTTGGACCTCTCTGGAATCGACCGGACGCTGGGTGGTAGCGTCCGGTCGCTACCACCGGAGCGTCCGGTCAGTGGATCTCGCGCGGATTTAAGACTCTTTTCCGTTTCCTTTTCTGTCGCGTTTTGGGGGCTATTTATCCGAACCGTGTTTTTCTTCTTCCTTGATCTAAGCCTGAACCGCAGTCGTGCCCTAGCCCATGCGCCACCAAGCCGCGCCGCCGCTGCCTTGCCGAGCCGCCGCAGCCTCGCTCGCCAGCCCTAGCCCGAGCAGCCGCATCGCCGCCTCCTCGCGCCTCTCCTCGCGCTCGCGCCTCCGTGCCCCTGCCCAGCTGCACCGCAGTCTCCTCGTGCCCTACAGCCGAGCCCCCGCGCCAGCTCGACTCTGCAGCACCGTACCGGCCACCTCGCGCCGAAGTTCGCCGCTCCACCGTTGCCAGGCTTGCTCGTCTTTACGCCAAGTGCTCTTGCCCTATCCTCCCATTGGTTGGGCGTTTGACCTAACCCTAGCCCGGTTCCGAGGATCCCCCGCGTGACATCTTATCTCTTCTCGGTTCGCTGTTTGTCAGGTAGAAAGCCATTCGATTCAATTTCGCATCTACATTGCTTTCTCTGCTAGGGTTTCGTATCTATTAGACAGATGGTATTTATTTGTATATCTATCTATTCTATCGTGCAGCGAGTCGGTTCCGTTGTGGTTCAATTGGCAGTTGGCAGTTAACTCGGAGCCAAGCTCGCGAGTAAGGATCGAGGCCGAGCCTCGAAAGCGGCAGTTTGACAGTTGATCTTCATCAGCGACAGTTCACCATCTTGTCTGTTCAGATGGCTCGCACCAAGAACGTTGGTGGTGGCCCTGGTGATGATGATCAGAGGCCCCCGCCTCGCCAGCCAGCCGGATCGAAGGGCAAGTCAACCAAGCAGGTGACATCCAAGAAGCGGAAGTACCCCGACACAGAGACAGCGAGAGCAGCAGCTGTTGCAGAGGCTGCAGAGCGTGCCGAGAGAGGTGGTGCCCGCAGCGGAGTTGTCATTGCAGATCAGCCGGTTTCACCAGCACTCAGAGCTGCGATTGAGGAGGTTGAGCGTCGTCACGGTAGTCTAGCTGGGACTGCCACGTTTGCAGGACGACGGGTCGCCATTGAGGAAGGTCCGTCAGCACAGCAGCAGCCCCCACCAGCAGAGTCCTCAGCCAGCCCAGGAGACTCAGGAGAGTCAGGAGACCGAGCCGGCACCTCAGCTACGCCGCTCGAGTCGTACCAGTGCTGCAGTTCCACCGAGGCCAGTTACACAGCGTAGGGGTTCACGGCCTCCGCCCAGACCACAGGGTCCGCCTCCAGTGGTTCACCTCGACTTGAGGGCCGCTACAGCCAGGCAGGTTCAGCAGCTGCGGTTTGTTGAGTTTGAGGTTTGGTTTCCTCCGAGGAGGGATGAGAGAGCAGCTGAGGGGTTCTACACGCCACTGCATGAGGATTTCTATAATGCATATCTTAACAGTGGGGCAGTGTTCAGATCACAGAGGGTCTGTCAGATAGAGTCCATTGTGGCAGCAGCCGGAGAGGGCATTCGGCAATACTTGTCATATTTGCCAGGACTGACAGATTTGATTGGACGGACGGGCATATATGTACCTTCTTGGGTTCGTCAGTTTTATGCCTCGCTCTACATTGATCCTCATCACAGATTCATTCACTTTGCTTTCAAAGGCAAAGACTACAGAGTGACTAGTGGCAGAGTCAGGGAGATACTGAGACTACAGGAGCAGCCTGTAAAGATGCATGAGGTGTGCTATGGACATCAGGAGCCTCCCAGGCGTCCTCATGGAGGGCAGGTGCCCCCTACAGATTTAGTGCGGCATTGCTTCAAGGAGCCGTTTGGAGAGGGGTCAAGTAGGAACCTCAGTGACTTGACTCCTACAGCGAGGATACTAGAGGCCATCATCAGGAGGACACTGCTTCCCAGGTTGGGATACAGGGAGGGCCTGACTCGCTTATAGCTCTGGCTTCTCAATGCCATCATGTAGATGACAGTGTTTGACATCTGGGACCTCCTTCTTTCAGAGATGGAGGATACTATAGCTGAGGGATTCAAGGGTCGCAGGCAGCTTCCCTATGCTCACTGGATCACGTTCCTCATCCGTAGGGTTGTGCTTGATAAGCCCCCTGGCATGATGGATGAGTATACAGGTGCCACTACAGAGTTCCCGGCTTACAACCTGTCACAGAGGATCAGACACGCCACTCCTCAGGCACCCAGTCAGCCTAGTCGTCGCCCCGACGTGCCAGAGTCTGCAGCTCAGCAGGATGAGATCATCAGAGGGATTGCAGCCACTGAGGAGGAGGAGCTAGAGGCACAGCAGGAGGTGAGCGAGTACAGTGACAGCTCTGACGACGACTACCAGCCTATACCTCAGATGCCTCCACGCAGACATGATGCAGAGGCCGGTAGCTCCAGTTCTGCTCCACCTGCTCCACAGACAGACCCCGCTCTCATTGCCATTCTTGAGCGGATGCAGCAGGATCAGACACGACAGGCACAGGAGACAGCTGCCAACTTCGCACAGTTTCAGGCTCATCAGGACGAGTTTCAGCGGCAGCAGCAGCTTCTTCAGCACCAGCAGTTACTTATGCAGCAGCAGCTCATGGGATTCATGCAGCATGTAGTGACAGCTATTGGGGTCCCACTGCCACAGCCTTCGCCCCAGCTTGCACAGCCTCCCACCACTTCGACGACTCCAGCAGTACAGCCCAGTGGGCTCCAGAGTCAGGGACAGCCTCCAGCTCAGTTTGCTTCACCGCCCATACAGGTGTCCCAGTGGTTAGCCTCACCCGTGGTAGCCCCGCAGTTCACTCCATTTCAGACGGGCTTCACACCAGAGCAGTCTTCCTCGCTATTCGTGCCTGAGACGTCAGTCTCCAGGAGTCTTGGAGCTTCCTTCAGCGAGTTGACCGGCATGCCTACTCCGCCTCATATGCATACCGCCGGTCCATCTACAGCAGATCCAGTCGCAGTGACTACTCAGAGGCTCCCCTCGTCTGTCGCCTCGTCCGATCCTACCACAGACATACTCACAGCTTCACAGGCAGCACCAGCCCCAGCTCAGACCTAGATCGCTTCAGCGACACTTCCTGCCACAGAGGGTCAGTCAGTTCAGAGCTCAGGGTCAGATGATGATGGTGCCCAGTTCCAACTTGCCCCACGTTCTTCAGCGCCCGGCACGTCCGCTGCAGCCCCGCCCTAGGTTTTGGTGTTTGACGCCAAAGGGGGAGAGGGTGTACGAGTATGTAGTCTCAGGGGGAGCTACATTTAGGGGGAGCTAGTTATATAGTATTAGCTTATTATATACATTTGGAGTTTTATTTGTGTGATACACTATTACTTATGCATTCGTGTGTTTACTTTCATGCATACTATTATATATATGTGATAGTGCTATCTACATGATTATGATATTTGATATGTGTGACTTCTACTTTGCTTTATCTATATGTCATATCACTTGGGTAATGCTCATTTGCTATTGCTTCCGCGCTTATATTTCGAAGCAAATGAGCTTTGTTATTTGTACTCATGCTTAATTCATATCCTTTGAGTACATTGTGTTGGCTTGGGTCATATAAGCTTGACTAACTCTTTTGTTCTTATTGACAAAAGCTTATATGAACCAAGCCCGTCAAAAACCTCACTCCATAACATACTCGAGGTGGTATTGTCATCAATCACCAAAAAGGGGGAGATTGAAAGCATCTAGGCCCCTAGTTGGATTTCGGTGATTAATGTCAATACAAAGTTACTATGACTAACGTGTGTTTTGCAGAGGCGATTAAGTTAGGTCATGGTAATGGAGATCGATTGGGAAATCGAGGTTATCATGCCCCTACGATGGAAATCGTTTCGGTTTTCAAAGGATGGACGACAAGGTTAAGGATAACTAGTTCTAAGTGTCAATTGGAGTTGGAGAGACACTTAGAGTAGTTTAGGACTTTGTTTTTTCCTTTGGCCGTACTATGAAGGGGGGTATGAACGGGTAGCTTGACCTAGTTGAGTCTAGTGAGTTAGGTGTGGTGCACACTTGTTAAAACTAGCTCTAGGTAGCTCCTATGAATGCCTAAGATCCTTTGGAGCAAACTTCATTCACATATGTTCGAAAGTTGGAAGTGAATGGAGGGTCAAACACTGACCGGACGCTGGCTCCGGTGCAACCGGACGCTGGCCGCAGGGTCCGGTCAGTTCATTTGACTGAAGTGAACAAGTCTGGTGTGACCGGACGCTGGAAGGTCATGTGACCGGACGCTGAGGGCCAGCGTCCGGTCGATTCCAGTAAGGGTCCAGACTTGGGAAAGAGTGACCGGACGCGTCCGGTCAGTGCTGACCGGACCCTGAGGGTTCAGCGTCCGGTCGAGTCCAGTAAGGTTCCAGTAAGGGTTTTATGCGACCGGACGCGTCCGGTCAGTGCTGACCGGACCCTGCCAGCGTCCGGTCGACTCTTTAATACTGGTTCGCGGGTTGAACTGACCGGAGCGTCCGGTCATCACGATCGGAGCGTCCGGTCGTCCCGCAGAAGCTCATAACGGTTCGTTTTTCAGGCTGGCTTATAAATAGAAGGTCCACTCGTGAGTGGAGCATCTTTTGCTCATTCCAACAGCTGAGAAACACGTTTGTGAGTGCCAAGAAGAGCAAGGTCCTAGTGAGGTGTTTGTGATTTGAGAATCCAAGAGAGTAGCCTCACTAGCAAATCAAGAGTAGCAAAGTGTGCATCCATCTTCTCATTAGGCTTCGCGTGGTCAAGTGAGAGTTCGTGCTTGTTACTCTTGGTGATCGCCATCACCTAGACGGCTTGGTGGTGATTGGGAGTTTGATGTTCACCCGGCGGAGCTTGTGGGTGACCCAACTCAAGTTGTGAGCGGTTTTGGGTGATTCGCCGCGACGGAGTGTCGAAGAATCAACCCGTAGAGAGCACTTGATCCTTGCGCGGATCAAGGGGGAGCTACACCCTTGCGCAGGTGCTCCAACGAGGACTAGTGGGGAGTGGCGACTCTCCGATACCTCGGCAAAACATCGCCGCGTTCCTTTCTCTCTCTATTTACTTTGAGCACTTACTTTGAGCATTTACTTTGAGCAATTCAATACTTGTTTTTACATCCATAGAATTGCTTGCTAGAGTAAGTTTGGAACTTAGGTTGCGAGGTTGTTGTGCATTAGTTTGATATAAACACTTTTCTAGACACAAGGGGTTAATTGGGCTATCCGTAGGATTTGATTATTGAAAGAAAATTTAGAATTAGCCCAATTCACCCCCCTCTTGGGCATCTTGATCCTTTCATGTTGAATCATCCATTCATATGTATTGTTATCTTTTTCATTTTAATTTAGCAAGCTTCAAATATGAGACCATTCTATATGCAATCCCTCATGTCTCATTAACTAATAATCATGAGCTTGCTTTCACATAGTACATGGAAATCCCACAAGAAATAAGCCTTCACATGAATTCCATTTGCATTGTTGTCTTTTGCTTGAACTAGATTGTTTATACAACAACACATCATTTTGGCTTTCATTAAGTACCTGTGAGATAACCTATTACCTGTTCACGCTTAGCAAACGGGTTAGTCCTTTAATCACGTTGTCATTCAATCATCCAAAACCCACTAAGGGGCTAGATGCACTTTCAATCTCCCCCTTTTTGGTGATTGATGACAACTTAATTAAGGCTTACAAAATGATATAAACATTTAAACTTTTGGGTTCAATGATTTATGATAGGCTCCCCCTTAATATGTGCTTATGATTAGAATTCACAAAATGACCTCAAATGTCAATTGCACATACTAAAACAAATAGGAGACTCCCCCTAAATCATTGCATCCGTGGGGTGCATGTGTGTGTGACAAAGAGAAACCGTGATGCATATGACAAGATATATCATACAAGAATAAATATAAAGGCATCACATCAAATATTTTCATTCTAGCATGCATAGTCCTTATGAAAATAAATATGGCACATGTAATTCACACATAGCACTCATTACAAATTTTCTCAAGTCCAGAAACCACTGATATATATAGATAAAGATCATGTCTCAAGAGATACAAAGATAAAGCATAAGTCTCATCTCTCACAAGATATAATCAATGAAGCTCAGAAACAAACTACAGCCAGAAACCACTGATATATATAGATAAAGATCATGTCTCAAGAGATACAAAGATAAAACATAAGTCTCATCTCTCACAAGATATAATCAATGAAGCTCAGAAACAAACTACAGCCTGTAGTACATATCTTTAGGTACAAAGATAAGCAAATGAAACTATCCTGAAGCTTTAATCAGTCTCTCTCCCCCTTTGTCATCTATCACCACAAAGGTCCAACAATGACATACTAAGGACAAAGGGGCTACAAGCTGTCACTAATCTCTGGCATCACTCATCATCATCATCATCATCTCTCCTAGCATCTTCGTCATCAGAGCGGGTAACACCAGCCGGACGAGAACCATCGGCACCAGATGGGTCGTAGCCACCAGAGCCATAGTAGCTGCCACCACCTGTCAAGTCACTCCACCAATCTGTAGCATAGTCGTCGGCAGTGCTGGGACGTGGCTGAGAGTGAGTAGGCACACGAGCCTGAAGTGGCAGAGTGTCAGGGTGCTCAGGTGCCTGCTGCTGCTGCTGTCGCTATATGAACTCAACATACTCTCTATCATATCTAGCCTGCTGCTGCTCCTCGGTCTCAGGCTCACTAGCTGCCTCATCTGATAGAGGAGATCTAGGAGGATCAAGCTCAAGATTAGAAGCAATTTGCTTCAAAGTCCGAGTGTCCTTCCTCCTAGCCTCCCTCTCCTTCTGCTGCCTAGTCTGGATGTCACGGCACATCCCAAATATGGAGCTGAAAAGCCTGCGGATAGGCGAGGGAGGACTGCCACGGCGTGAAGTAGAATGTGAAGGAGCACGTGGTGAAGGTGAAGCTCCTGCCGGTGCACCACTCCGAGGTGCATCTGCCTCTGGTGCTGCTGCTGCTCCTCCTGGTCCTGCTGGAGGTAACCCTGTCTCAGGCAGATCTGCAATAATCTTCAGGGCCTTATGAATCTTATCATACTCGAAAGTGTGCCCAGTCACCTGCTCAATCATATGCATGATATAAGGAGCAAAACCACAGCCCTTGAGGGGCCTCTCTCCAACACTCCTGATCTCGGACCAAATAAAATCAAACACGCTGAAGGGCCGATCATCAGGTGCCATCCTGTGGAGTAGGTTCCTGGAATAATCTGCAATGTTGCCCTTGTCTCCACCCTTGCAGTCAATAGTCTTCCTGAACATCCTGTCCAGGTATCTGTAGGTAGGATGAAGACCTAGAATCTTCCCCACAGCTCCTCTCTCACCACCAGGAGGATACATATATGCGAGCTGCTCAGGGGGTAACACCTGCTCGGTGTGGATCCTGTCCCTTTGGAGATCATCCTCTGAGAAGCCAAGGTGGGCGGCAAAAACATCATAGTCAACACTGTACCACTGGCCCTCAAGCATCTAGTGCATCCGCCGCTCATCCTCCTCAACAAATAGAGTAGCATAGAACTGAGCTACTACCTCTGTGTTCCAGTCATGCTGGAACTCCATGATCTCATAAACCCCAGTGCGCTGGCAAATGGCAATGGCATGATCAACTGAGGCCTTCTGCAACTCTGTAACGTACTGCCAGTCAATCCACTGAGACCTGGCAATCATAGGGTTCCTGGTGAGAATCACACTGGAGTAGAAGTCCAGGTGAAAGGCTATCTAGAAGCGGTGATCGTACTGAACCTTAGGTAAGCCCCTCGGATCAACCCTTCGCTCATCTCTAGCTCTCCTGGTCATACCCTTTCCTCTGTAATCAACTCTGGGAACATAGGAGGGCACATTGGGCAGACGTGTCTCAAGAAGACCATAATGCATCCCCTGACCAGGCTGGTGCGGAACTAGAGGAACTGACTCCTCCTCCTCAATCTCCTGCTCCTCATCTGAGCTGTCACCATCTGATCCTCTATCAGTGCTCTTCCTCTTTCTTTCATCTCTAGACTCCACTCTGAACTCATCAGTGTCTGTGTCAGAAGAAGAGCTCCCGAACCCCTCTGCATACTGAGCTGCTGCACTAGAGGCAGCCCTGGTGGACCTCCTACTGGTCAGCTGAAATCCAGGATGCATATCCTGTCTCGCCTTCTTGTACTTCTCAAGTGCTGGATCATGCCTGTGCTTGGACCTCGGCTCCTGTCGTCCACTCATGGCTGCTGTCCTGTATCCAAAGATTTCCAAAGAATTTTAGATACATGCCCATAGCTTATTCTTGAATTGTAATTAGACATACATTCTTTTATCCAAGGTTTTACAATCACCTCGACACACCATTGTCACAAGGTTTGCAAAACATAGATACAGAAGAAACTGTGCCTAATAAACAATTGTAGGATAGCATTGAATCAAAGGAAGCAGAGAGGCTGCTCTGCTGGGTCATACCGGACACGTCCGGTATGAGCGACCAGCAACCCTAACCAGGGTTCCTTGATTCAAACCAACACAGATTAATACCAAACTTTGGGCATTGCTTCTCCATCACCAATGCAGCATATTGACCGAAGGAATTTTCAAATCATGTATTGACCAAGTAGATCGGATGAGGTCCGTGATTAGGGTACCTTGAGAGGAGAGAAGAGAGAGCGATGAGAAATCCAAATCCATGGGCCTTCAATCCTTGATCCAAGACTTCTCCAATGCAATCTCCCTCTCTCTCTTTTCCTTGGTGAAATCCTTGGTCGCCCTAGGTGGGAAGAAGGGCGTTGGCTGGTTGATTTGGAGGAGGCAAGTCTGTTTGGGCCGAAGGGGTATGCTCTATTTTTATAGTCCCGCTCATACCGGACACGTCCGGTAGCCATACCGGACACGTCCGGTATACGTGGGCTGGCCCAAATAATTCCAAAATGTGTTCTCACTCTTCCAATCCCTTTCTCTGTTGTTGCTCAGTCCAAAAAGGTGTATGATCTTGATCCAAACCGAGTACTATCACTTTTCTTATTGAATGCCATCAATTTATTTTCTCTTTTCCAAATATATGGCATAATCAATAATTTGCTTGCTTGAGAGAGATAAAGTGAGACAAAGTAGATTGTGGACTTAAGAGAAACCATGTCATGTGTGATTAGCCGATCAAACAATCAAGGAGAGCCATAATCACCACATGACCAGGCTAGGTCGCAAAGACCAAGATTCAAATAGTTTTTCAAATTCACACCACCTACACATGCTAGTTATGGGTTTTGAAAAACATCTCTCCTATGTCACACAAATGCACATTCTAACATGTAAAGGGCCTTAGATGCACTTACAATACATGTATGTAAAAACATACCTTTGCCTTGAGCCTACAAGAACACCACTAAGAAGATACATGGCATGATAATCTTTATGTTGACCTTGATTGCCAAGTAATCATGCTTGATACAAATTCAATTTTTCATCCAAAGGACTACAAAGAGTGCTAGATAAATTTGTTAGTCCACAATGGTGCAAAATAGAAATTTAGCTTCCCCTAAATAAGTGCTTCAAGTATTTTGAATGACTTTCAACAAGCACTTTTATTCTGATAAGAAATTGAGAGCCAATTTTCATTTTGACCATAAACCAAATAAGATTGCCATATTTAAAAGTGAGTTTAAGAGATGCTCACAATCCACTTAGATTTGATAAAACACAAGCTTCTGAGTATGTTAGGGATATATGAAAAATGTATGGATCGAATACTCAGTTGCAACACAATTAGTGTTCTGGTCCATGCAATACCGGACACGTCCGGTAGATATACCGGACATGTCCGGAATACACAGAACAGAAGCACCGACTTTCTGTCCCTGGCCATACCGGACATGTCCGATAGTAATACCGGACACGTCCGATAGGTTCATGACAGAACCAATTAATTCACTGCTTGTAATTTTAGCTCTCGTATTTATTGTAAACTTGCATCTCAACAAATGAATTGCTTTACCAGAGAGCCGTTAAAAGCATCATATGGCAAAGTAGAATTCCTTTTAATTGAATCTTATTAGCCACTTTCATTATTTCACAAATGTACCTATATGTGAATTATAGAACACGAAACAAACAAAGTGGCTATCCTACAAGGTTTAGGTATTTGTTACCAATGGTGAGGATGAAATATATGATATGTTCATTGAATTATCTTTGGGTCAACCATATAAGAGATTATGATGAGAATTGGTTGATAGATTGAGTGAATATTGTCAATTTGCTTGCTCAACCACCCCGAAACCTTTATCTCATCACCAAGTACCTACATCATTAACCTAAGCACACTTTGGTACCCAACTCTTGTTGGGTCCTTTTGAGTTAGTCAATAAGTGCTTAGGCACCCAAATGGCTTTAGCATTAGTTTGTGGTGAACACATCACCTTACTAGTGCTAACTCCATTTGTGGTCTTTCTAAGCATATCATTATAAACAAATGTGTTTGGCTTAGGAGTTTTACCATTTAGGCATTCATAGCTTAGATGCCCCTTTCTTCTACAAGCATAGCATATGCGGCCTTTGTGTGCTCTATGCTTGCTTTGCTTGTATGGACATCTATCAACCTTGTGGCCGATCTCATTGCACCCATAGCATCTTCTAGTTGCAACTTGGGCTTCCTTTCTTGCTTTTTTGTACATTGGGCATTTCTTGGTAAGATGCCCCAATTTCTTGCTCATGAGACAAGCACTTTGTCCATGACTCTTCACTTGCTTGGCCTCCTTGGTAGAAGCCTTTTGATTGGTGGCTTCAACCTTGTCGGCCCAACTCTTGTGTGGACACATAGCCCACTCATGTCCATACAATCCACAACCATAGCACATCCTTTTTCCATGTTTCTTGCTCTTGGTTGTGTTGGCCTTGCTTGAGATGTGATTCTTTTGTTGGGCTTTGGAGGAAGCAAGGTTTGAACCCTTCTCAAGCTTCTTCACCATGTTATCACGGTTATCTTGAGAAGGTTGTGCTTTCTCCTTACCCTTCAACCGAATCACATCTTTCTTTAATCTTTGCACTTCTACTTTGAGCTCTATGTTTTGTATAAGATTTAGCTCAATCGAAGATTGGCTTGCTTGAGGAGAACATTCATTAGTACAAGAAATATTTAATTGAGATGGTGTACTAGTGAGCGGATGTGTGAGAGGTTGAGAGAATTTTACCGATGTAATCACAACCTCATGAGCCACCTCAAGCATGATGCTTGATTCTACTACTTCCTCATGAGAGCACTTTAGATGAACATAATTTGCTTGTAGCTCATTATACTTGCTTGATAGTTCATCCAGCCTTGCCTTGAGCTCGAAGTTTTCCTTCTCTAGTTGTGAAACACTAGAAGAGGAGTTAGTAACTAAAACATGCTCAATTGATAATTTTTCATACCTCTCATTTATTGCCTTTAGCTCTTGCAATTTGGAGATGAGAAACTTTTCTTGATTTTGAAGCGATTGCTCTTGCTTCTCAATTTCTTCTTCAAGCTCATCATTCTTTTTAACTATCTTCATGATGATGAACTTGTCTTTATGGTTGAGATGATCAAGGTTGTAGTTGTCTTCAACTCCAATATCACTCTTATCTTGATCATCCACTTGAGCCTTCTCCTTTTCTTGATCTTTCTTGTTACTCTTCTTCTTGCTTTTCTTGGCCATGAGACACAAGTGATGAGTATCATGAGATATTGAGGTTGACTCATCACTTGTTCGCCACCGGGCTTGAGCATCGTTGCAAACAGCAGCTTGCTAGTCTGCTGCCTCGGCCATACCGGACACGTCCGGTAGGCATACCGGACACGTCCGGTATGTGCAAGCAGACAGCTGGTCATGCGCTGCTTGTACTTCTTGCTCCGGCTCGGCGCTCTTGAGGTCTTGTGAGGCTTCTTCGCTGTATGATGACACAATGGACATACTTTCCATTGACTTGATCTCAAGTGCATCATCACATTTGGATTTTCCATACAAATCAAAAAGTCTAGTCCAAATGAGATGAGCACTCTCCGGAGGTGGTTGTCCATTGAAGATTGCCTCATCTTGTACCTCTACACTCAATGTACTCAAAATAATATTAATAGCTTGAGCATTGAGTTGCACGCATATCTCTTCCTCTTTTGATAAATTTTTGTAGTTGCTCCAATCAACTATAGAAAGAGGTATGCTTGCATCCACAATATGCTCAACAAGAGGACTAATATCTCTAAGAGCATTGAGTACATGTATTGACCAAGGTAGAAAGTTTGAACCATCATTTTGGAGAAGCACCGGCTCCAACTCGATAGGCGTCGACATCCTTTTCTCACGGCGGTGAAGCTTTAGGTGAGAACCTCGCTCTGATACCAATTGAAAGGACCTAGGATACCGCCTAGAGGGGGGTGAATAGGCGTTTCTGAAAATTAACACCTTTGAATGCGGAAACAATTAGAAAGGGGAGTTTCCAAAATGGAAACTCCAAATTAAGAGTACTACCACCCCTCACAAGTTAGCCACAAAGTAAACAAGGTATAAAGAATATATCTAGAAGCTACAACCCTGCAACACCAAGTTAGAACAGAGAATAAATATTTTCAGTGCAGGCAGGAAATACCGGACGTGTCCGGTATGAATACCGGACGTGTCCGGTATACACGATTTCTGCAGATCGGCCCCGAACTTGCTCCTTTCGATTTCTATCTTCAAACCAAACTGCAGGCACCTAGTGGAGATGACAATATACACAGAGAACCTGCAGAACAGCTAGAGCAACACAAATATCAAATGAAATGCGAATTTAGACACGATATTTTTTTACCGAAGTTCGGACTCGTTCGAGTCCTACTCTCCGTTGAGGGGGCTGCGGGCGACCCAGCGAAGGTCAGCCCTAGAGGGTACCACGAAGGTCACTCTAGCCGGAGTCTTTTCTAACTCCTTTTCCTCCTTCCACTAATTTGATTCCGAGGCGGCGGAATCGACCGTTACAAACTTTCCGAAGCAACCACAATCTCTCGGTTGCTCTCCGGCGACGCCTAGCCGTCTAGGACCGAAGAGTCCAAGAGTAACAAATGCGAATCACGAGATTGACAATATGCACAAGTGCTCAAGTGGTGGCTTGCTCTCTTTTTCAAATTCTCTCTTAACCCACAAATTGATTTTGCAATTTGGATCACACACTCACTAAGAGAGGGTTTAGGAGAGTTGGCAAGGCTCAAAAACGTGTGTCTATCTCAGCAGAATCAGCAGCCTCCAAAGGTGGAGGCTTGGGGGTATTTATAGCCCCCTTGAAAAACTAGCCGTTTTATAGCCGTTGCAATACCGGACACGTCTGGTATGCATACCGGACACGTCCGGTATGACTCATATTGCGCCAACGGTAACTAAGTTACAGTGATGTTGTGAGGCGTCGGAACTTCCGAAGAATGCCGGGACTTCCGACCGTCGGAACTCCCGACTCAAGTCGGAACCCCCGACCCTCAGTAATTTTGAAAAACATGTAACTGAGTTAAAGTTAGTGAGGTGTCGGAACTCCCAGCGTATGTCGGAACTCCCGACCCTCAAGGCTTTTGAAAACTAGCCGTTGGCTTCTGGTCATCCATACCGGACACGTCCGGTATGAATACCGGACACGTCCGGTATGACCAGGACAGTGAAACCTCCAAGTCTGTTGAAGTGCGAGACGTCGGAACTCCCGACCCATGCCAGAACTCCCGACCGTTGGAACTCCCGACCTACGTTGGAACTCCCGACGAACAAACCCGAGAACAACAATTTTACAGCTGCTGGACAAATACCGGACACGTCCGGTATGAATACCGGACACGTCCGGTATTGCCAGACCAGCAAGAAATCAGTTAGCACTTTTGTCGCTCAAATAATCAAACCTCACATGGGTTGGCTTGAGCACTTATGAAACATTATCTATCAACATGATGCATCCCTCTTAATAGTACGGCATACCTATTAAACTCAAGATCAAAGGAAAAATGAATTTATACCACTTGAGTTGATTTCTTTTGAATTGATGCCGCCCCTTCCAATCTTCATCAAGTAAGGGTGCTAACAAGTTGATGTTAATCTTTTCACTTGAGCATAGCCATCTTGAGTATGTGACTTGATTCCATCCATCAAATTTGAATAACCCCAAATGTATCAAGTCACTTCCATCAAATACTTCATTATAGATTTGATTCTTCACATCAATATGACCATCTTAGCTTGATTAGTACCTCAACTAAATGCAAGTACTTTCTTCTTCACCCTAGCTAGGTTCTTCGGCCGCCAAGCCGTCGCTTGCCCTTCACCCTTGCTTAGTACCTCGAAGCCTTTCCTTGCTATCTTCACCATCTCAAGCCATCAAGTCACATCTTGTGTTGAATCATCCATTCATATGTATTGTTATCTTTTTCATTTTAATTTAGCAAGCTTCAAATATGAGACCATTCTATATGCAATCCCTCATGTCTCATTAACTAATAATCATGAGCTTGCTTTCACATAGTACATGAAAATCCTACAAGAAATAAGCCTTCACATGAATTCCATTTGCATTGTTGTCTTTTGCTTGAACTAGATTGTTTATACAACAACACATCATTTTGGCTTTCATTAAGTACCTGTGAGATAACCTATTACCTGTTCACGCTTAGCAAACGGGTTAGTCCTTTAATCACGTTGTCATTCAATCATCCAAAACCCACTAAGGGGCTAGATGCACTTTCAAAACCTACAATGCGCTATTAACGGATGGTCATCCCATTCACAGTCACCACAAAAGGTGAAGACATGAAGTGGTCTGCAACTAGAAGCTCATGTAAGGCCCTCTTTATTTCCTTCTTATTAGCTATTACAAACTACCCAGCAACAAATACGACCTTGTATAAGCTTTATTGAGAGCATTTTGATCAAATTTCTTCAATTCAACATCTAATAATCTGGTGATGAAGCGCAGTCCTTGGGAAGCTAAGTTTCCCTTCTTGATGCGTGAAAGGAGTTGCACTTGCAAAGTTATGCTGCTAAGGATAATTGGGTCTATCATGAGTTCACAACACTTCCTGTCCTGTAAGAAGGTATTATTACAGGAATGCAGATAGACCGTATGTGCAGTGTATTGCCAATGTACACTCACCTTAAAGTGGCTATCATTAATATTTTCTTCTGCTCATGCTTCACGAAGAGCACGCACCCGGTCATGAATTAACTTTCTCTCCCAGTCCGCAATGCCCTCAAAAGCGTGCTCTGGAAGATTCTCCAAAGGCTCTTTAGATGGATCATTCTTAGCTAGATCATAGGTTGCGGCACGGATAGCTCTCTTATTGGGTCCACAGGGCCTTATGGTGGTTAGCTTCTTATAAGCTGTGTTAAGCTGCATTAAAAGGATAGATAAGCAACAACAGTTTGTAGCACTCTGCATATTATGAGATGGAACAAACTTACATCCATATTCTCAAACCAAAACATGTAAGCAATTGCAACCGCAGGTGCTCTCCCAAGTCCAGCAGTGCAGTGCACATAAACTCGCCCTTTGCGTTGCGATATAGCCCATTCTAGCGCCAAAACTGCTTTTGGCAATTGTGATCTCAATGAATCTGGATCAAAATCCACTGCCTGCAACCAAGCAACCGTAAGCATATAGACAAGGTCAGATGCTACTAGTGTCAAAAACTGAAATGCAGACTGAGCTAAGAAGAACACTAATTAGTATTTTTGAAGTTATCAGAAATCCAGAAGAAATTGAAGCATATAGAATTATACTATACACACTCAATGGGTATAAGAAGCTCACCGGTCTTCTAATGTGCTGAATGCCAAGTTCTTTGCACCTATTGAGAATGGATTGGAAATCAATGCCCCAATATTCGATGTCCTTGTCCTGCTGTAAACAAAGAATATATGCTACTCGCTCTTCATTTTTCAAGTGATCGATATCTTCAGGCTTCTGAGGCTGTGAGCCAACAATCAAGCTCTCACTTATGACAGCATAGTTCATACCTATATTCCAAGTGTAGTGATTAATCCTTCAATTATTGCATCTAGTATAGCATCTTGTGAAAAAAAACAACTTAAGCCAGAGAAGGAGATGTAATTGACTCTGACAAAAGAGGCCCCAAATGTTGACAAAAATATTTTATCTTGCTACCATTTAAGTGAGAGTTTCGCAACAACTTTCCTGTGATGTTAATATTTCAGAAAAAGAGAAGATTTTGGTAAATGAGAAGTAGACTCAGTTAAGGAAAATGTATTTATCTGTGTCCTGACATAGAGCTTGGCTATTCTGAACTACTAGAAAGTAGAAACTTAATAAGAACAATGAGTACCAATGTTTATTTTTAAGACAAACAGGTCTAGGAAGCTATAAATTTAGTTGATGACAATGAGGCTTCTTTATGCATCTTATTGTCTTATTTTTGAAAGAATTAGCAAGAGAGTGTACCCATTGTATTAAATAGAGGAAAGATGCGTTGTTGTCATGAATGGGCAAATCCAAATCATAGAATCTTCACATCAACAAACACGAAATCAATTCAAGAATTATCCCAACTGCCACACTGATCACTGATAAATGTGTATGGATCGAACAACACATGAACAAATATGTACACACCAAACATACATTTAACCACCAAGGCAACAAATTTTCATGATATGAAGGGGCAAGCAACCAAAAGACCTGTGAGCACAGCAATGACATCATCTCACGATATGCGGTCTTAAAATTAGCTGCGATTAATTTCGAAAAGAATATTATATACATTAAACTTGACCGAGAAAATTGGAGGCTATGTACCAAAATCTAATCTTCAAGCAAACCCATTAGTAATTTCACCAAGTACCACATTAATTGCGTGGAATCACTAACATCACTGCTGAAATCCTTATGGATAAGTTACCAGCACACGTCAAGCTCTAGCCTTTACCCATTTTCCACATCTGTAGCAATCGACAAGGGGCCATCGCATGAAAAGCGATACTAATGGAACGAGTCAGTACCGAGATCGTGGTGGTATTCGTAGGGGTTACGCATCATCCGCTTCATGGCGGCGTTATAGTCCTCCATCCTCGTGCCCCCTTGGGCTCCGGCCGTGGACGAGGATCGACACAGGAAGACCCCAAGGCTCCTCCGGTGGCTCCTGCTGCCGCCGGGACCGCATCTGACGGCCGCCATAGCTAGCCTCCTGCTCTTAGCGCCGATGCTGACGGTTGGGAGGCCGCAGGGGGTGGGGAGACAAGAGGTGTTCGCCATGGCCGCCATTGTTGCGGTTGCAGGATCTCAATGTCTGGTCCGCGTGGAGTGAGGAAACGGGGAAGAGTCGAAGAGAGGAAGGAGCTTGGGCCTCATCGCTTTCCCGTGAATGGACTGAATAGAAGCCCAGAACCAACGGCACACACACGTTCTGAAAATAAAAATTATCCTCTCAAAAAATGTTTCAAGTTTTATATAGGACTTTCGTTCCTTTGCTTCCAAAGTGAATTTGTGAGAAAAACGTGTGAAATACTTTCTCCATCCCAAATTACAAGACATTTGACTTTTTTTACACCAAGTTTGACCACTCGTCTTATTCAAAAATTTATGCAAAATATCACTTCTTTTGTCATGGCTTGCTTTATTTATGAAAGTTCTTCTAGAATGACTTAAATTTGACTATGTTTACATAATTTTTTTTGAAAATAAAACGAGTGGTCAAACGTGGGGTCAAAAAAGTCAAACATCTTATAATTTAAGATGGAGGAAGTACAAAGTTATGTTGATTTTAGATGAGAAATTCACTCGCAAATAATGGAAACGGTAATCGTGAATACTCTATAGGTTCACAACTGTATTGGTTAGATGTCTACTTTAGTCACCTGAAAATTACGACGCATACAATCAATTTCAGAGACAGGTAAGGTAAATAGAGATTCATGCTTCATTTTGTCAATATATGTCTTTTTTAAAGAATGACAAAAGCTTTGCACAATTTTATTAGAAAAAGATTGACCTAGTTTTTAAGGAAAAAATGAACATGAAAACCTTACCACCATGGTATTGAACTATATTCAACAAGTAACTTAAAAACAACTCAACAAGCTTGCCACACTAAGGATAGCTAAAATATATGCTACCAATCAACTAGATAACTTACTCAAAAGATCACAAACTAAATAAGACCAGCCAAACACAACAGTTGCAACAGAAGATTCTGACAGACAGACAACTAGGAAAATCAAAACATTGGAAACTACAAAGATCATTGGCAAATACCAAAATAGAAAATGGCAGACAACTAAAAACTCTTGAGAAAACACTAACACCATTGGCAAAACCACCACAAGTTGATCCAAACAATAAGCAGCTAAGGAGAAATACTACCACCTCTAGCACAAGTACCACCTAATGAACCACAACACTTAGAACTTAGAACAACTAAAGGCAGAACAAAACGAGGGCTAACACGCCATTGGAAGATAGATAATAGGTCAAAAGGTAAGTTGTCTCAGAAAAAACTTCCAACTATGTTACCCCCATCCAAGAAGGCCACAATATGTCTCATGAGTCATAATTTGAATGATCATGGGTCTAAGAAAAGACCACCATATATAGCTAGATTTTGAATGGAAATTTTTCAGATATGACAAACTACAGGATAACAAAAGTATTTTTTTGTGAGGGGATAACAAAAGTACTTTGATTTGCATATATAGCAAAACAATAAAACATGTACTTAAATTTTCAAAATTGGTAGTAATAGTTTAGAAGGATAGCAACGAACTTGTCGACACGGAATTTCGTCCCGTGCCGAGGGCACACGAGCAAGCCGGAAGGGTCCGCTCGATGGAGCTGGAGTTCATGCTAAGCCAATGACTGCAAGTAACCGAACTCCTTTATAAAAGAAACAGTTCATCATCATTCAACCGTTTAATAGAGATAAATCTAATGAACATACTAGATCTCATCTATCGCTATAACCGGTGGGGCATGAGGCAGAATCATGCAGGCCGTAGAAACAACAATAGACTCGACGACCCTAACTTATTACTAATATCAGTGGGGCATGAGGCAGAATCATGCAGGCCGTAATACAATAATAAGATCATGGGGCTAACACATCTTTCAACCTATCGCTACTTCAACGATCTCGTGATGCGAACTGTTCGTAAAAGCGCTCGATGTCGGCTAAAACAGCCGATTCAGGCATAGTACACAGTTAAGGTCATGCCCTTTCAGCAATAGATCTACCAAATAATGATCCTCACTCCACGGTGCTAACAGTGGGGTGTGAGGCAGAATCACACATGCCATGATAACGGGTCATGGAACAGTTTTCGCTAGCCAATAGATCTACTCAAGATCAAACATGCCTTAACCGTAAGCTATGCACGATCAAGATTGATGTAAAACAACCGATAAAACATAACTCATCGTTTAAAGTGCAGGTTAGATCAGTTTAGATTAACAAACGATGGGTTAAAAAAGATATAAGGCCGATCTAGATCAATCACAATCGGGCGAAGTGATATTGCTGTAATTAAACAAATAATGGAAGCAATAAGCAATATCGGTAACTTAATGAATCTATCCGAAGGAACGCCACCCTTAGATAGAGCCGATAACTTGACCTTAATCTAGTTCGAGCAGTGGAGGTCGACTGGATCGATGCAGCCGTACTTGAACTAGACAAGAGTCGATAACTAACTTATACCAGAGTCACAGTGGAGATTGACCAGATCGATGCAGCCGTACGAACAGAGGTATAAGCCATGACGATACTTACAGACAAGCAGTGGAGGTCGACCGGATCGATGCAGTCATACTTGCTGAAGAACTCACCGAGATATACTCTACTCCTACTCCTAAGGGGTGGCCGGAGCCAAAAAAAGTAAATAACTTGTATTTGATTGATTGTGTGTTTTTTACAATAGCCGGGGTTTGATATATATACTCGGAGCCTAAAACGAATCCTACTCGAGTACGACTCAGTACAATCTTTGGTACAAAGAAAACATTCCTATTTTATGATAACTTGGACTCTAATCTTTTTCCTTTTGTAGAGTCCGATATGTATCTTCTCGATGCCAACCATATCTCACCATCGTTATCTGCTGACGCCATTTAAAGAGAAACGATCCCAGTGTCGCATCCGATCCGGCAGATATCAATCTTTACACAATTGACTCCTTGATTGGCACAATCTTGGAAGCCTATGAGTTCCCATGTTCTTCTCCCAAATTTTGGTGTAAACACATGCCCCCCAATTTTGGGATAAAATGATTTTATCCCAAAATTCCAGTTCATTGGTTTACCACGCCGCAACTGCTCTATCCCGAGATATACGCATGACTCCTAACTTTCTGGCCCGAGTTTTATATAGCATCCCAATAGTATCTTTTCCAACCCACTCAGCCTGTTTGCTTTCTCCTTCTTTCTCGAGCCAACTTTAATAGTCGACGCCGTCATCGCCAAGGCCCCAAACCCTAGCAAACCATCAGTTCCAATAAGCCATCATCCAAGCGATCCTCGCCAGATTCAAACCATTTTTTCGGCTGTAATGGCGACCACCAAGGCCCTAAACCCTAGCAAACCATCAGTTCCAATAAGCCGTCATCCAAGCGATCCTCGCCAGATTCAAACCATTTTTTTGGCTATAATGGCGACCATCGACCACGTCCCTGAGGTATGTTTCCAAGTTTGTACTCTCCAATTATCGGCCGCTGCCTTGCATTTCTTTTCTCCTCGGACTGATTTCATTTGATTTCTTAGGAAATGAGGAACGAAATCTTAATTCCATCAGTTGTTGCCCCCAATATCTATTTTCTTGGGCCTATGGACGATCCCGATCCATCTGATTTCATTCGCTAAGAAACCAACCAAATCCCCTTCAAACAATCTGCAGTGGATTTATCCTCTTGGAATACCAAAACTCTCTTCAGAAATTGGTCAAAGATGCCTAAGGGATGGAGAAATTGGTTCTATAGGGTATCTGAGAAAAAGGGTGGAGATTGGAAGCTTTATGATCTGAATCAATGCCTGACCCTCTCGTTGTCTGGGATGGAGAGGAACGATTCACTCCTGATTTCTACATCTTATTTCTAGTCCAATGCCCCAAATGCCTTTGTATTCGGTCATGGTCCAATGACCATCACTCTGGCCGATGTTTACATGTTGACCGGCCTTAGAATTACTGGATCAATGCAGCCTTATGAGTACTTAAGTGCTGGCTCCAAGAAGTTAACCAAAATTGCAGACTGCATAGGATGGGCCAGTTATATTCTGAACCACGTTGAAGATGGATCAGCTATCAGCGAAAGGGAATACGTGGCCTTTCTGAACATGTGGCTGGAAAGATTCATTTTCTGAGGGTCATCCTGTGGTCCAACCTATAATCACAAGCTCATGGCAGAGCACCTAGCATTAGGCAAGGATATCCCTCTTGGAAAGTATTTGCTAGAAGCTGCTTATCATCTGATGTACCAGGTTGCTGCCCAATTGCTGAAGAATGAACCAGTGCATACTGTCAGTGGCCCTTGGTGATTAATACAACTGTGGCTTAACCTATATATGCATAAGTTTGTGAGGCCTGATCTCAAAAGTCTGAGTTTTCCTTCTTCCAACTTTAATGAGGAATATAGAGGTGAAGAAGGAAGAACTCGGCAGTGCATGAGCTATGGTGAGGCTGCATTGGCCATAACAATCGATTTTGATATTGGTCATCTCTTCAAGAAGTTCTACAGAGGGTTTGGTGTTGACATCCTGACTTGGCTACCGTATGATGATGAGAATGATGAGCTGGCCTTCCCATTCAAGTTTTGATTTGAGTCAGGTTGTTCGGACGATGTGGCAGCTGCAATCTTCAATTCTTTTGTCAAGCCCTGTGTTCTTCCAGCTGAGTTTCATCATGGCCGTGGCAAAATGGCTACAGGCTCTTTCATTCCAGGCAACCTCCCAACGTATGAATTTTACAACCCATCCTTTGTAGCTCGTCAGTTTGGTTTCGGCCAATTGCCTCCTCAGCTATTCTTCAAGAATATACTGAAGCCACAGGAAGATATTAGTGAAGTACTAGAAGCTGGAAGAGTTTTTTAGCTGGGATCAGATCTTCCATCCCTTTGTTTGCACGATTGGATTAGAGTCATCCTCTCTTCTACTCTCTTCGACTCCTGGTGGCAAGAATGGCGTTCCCATCTTTTCTGTGGATCGATCCACCCTTTGTGTATAGCCCTGGATGGAGAATTTGCTTCTGATGGAGAGGTAATTTGCTATTTCTTTTCAAGAAAAATGCTTGACGAATTCCTCTGCCAACCGTCCTAATCGACCTTTTTAGGACGTTGAATTTGATCCTCCGAGCTTGGATAGGAACGGGCATCCAGTAGATTACCAGCAACCGTGCCTGGTTTCAAGAATGGGATCGGCTGCGCCTTCACTGAAAAAATTGATGAAAACTCAGGCTGCCTCTACTATCGTGACGTATCAATCTTCAAAGCACAAGGCAGCTCAAGGGACAACCCAGAAAACCACTACTGGGAAGAGACTCCGTAGAACGAGGCCATCAGCTGCTCAGGTAAACAATTGATCTTCTTCTCAAAATGATATCACATTGTTGATTTCATTCCTTCATAGTTGTAAGGAAAATGGACCCTAGGACCATTTACTTTAGATTTTGGTGCTTGATGACCAACACAACCAAATTGGACTAATGAATTTGCAAGTGATTGTTTTGTAGTTCAATAGGATGTAAGACGTGACTTGGACAAAGGCGACGTGATGATCCAATGATCAACACCTCAAGCAAGACCTTAGGAGCACAAGAGAAGACCCAAGATATCAAGCGAAGTCCAAGCATGAAGATAGGAACCTAGCCACACGCAAGATCGCGAAGAAACGAGCTCACAGCAGCGACCGGACGCTGGACCGGACACTGACAAAAAGCGACCGGACGCTCCAATCAGAGGCTCAGCAACAGCAGTAGCAACCAGACGCTGGACCGGATGCTGGCGGCAAACCGACCGGACGTAGGACAATAGCGTCCGATCGAGTACAGAGAGGTTCCAGAGCGGTGAACTTGCGACCGGACGCGTTCAGTGGCAAGTGACCGGACGCTGGCAGCGTCTGATCAGTTGTTCGCGGCTCCAACGGTCGAGACGACCGGACACGTCCGATTAGGACAGCTCCAGCGTCCAGTCAGTAGCAGAAAAGCGGTATTTCGTCCCCAACGGCTACTTTCTCTGTGGGGCTTATAAATACAACCCCCAACCGGCCAAATGAGATGTGTGGAGCTGAGGAAACATACCAAGGGTGTTGATACACTATTTTAGTGATTTCCACTTGTATAGTGCTTAGTGTTCTATTAGGTGATTAGCGTAGGTGCTTTGCGAAGTGCTTAGGTTGATTAGACCACCGCTTACGCGCTTGCTCTAGGTTTAGGCCTAGTATTTAGTGAGGTTTGCATACCTCTTACCACTCGGTGCTTGCACGCACCATTGTTGTACATCGGAGGAGCTTGTAGTCCTGCGAGATCACACCAACCGCGTTTGTGGTGTGGCCGCCATCGTGTACCGGAGGGAACAAGGCCCGCGGCGTGTCGGCCAAAAGCTTGATAGTGAAGACGGTGGGGAGCATCCAGGAAAGGCTTGCTGGAAGGCACGTCGGAGACCCACTTGCACGTGGGAAAGGCCCGAGGCTATCCATGGAGTTACCCGACCGGGAGGTTGGCCCTTGCGAGGGATTCCTTGCAAGGGGCTCCAACGAGGACTAGGAGGAAGCTTGCGCGCTTCTCGATACCTTGGTAAAAATACCAGAGTCGTTGATGGAAGTTTGTATATCTCTACCTTGCTCTTTAGCTTCCGCATTTACATTGATTGTATTACTCTTTTTGTGGTAGAGATAGCAACACACTAGCAAAACCATAGTTGCACATTTAGATAGTTTATCTTTTACATAGGTTTTGCTAAGGGTAGAAAAAGAGGCCATAGTTTAGAGTTAGAATTTTAAGTTGCCTAATTCACCCCCCCTCTTAGGCATCACGATTAACTTCAATTGGTATCGGAGCCGGTTGGCTCAATTTGGACCTTTGGCTTAACCGCCGTTGAGCCAACGCCTTTTAGAGTGGTTGGGATGGATACCTCTAGGCCTCCGCACTTTGACGGCACTAACTTCCCCTATTATAAAGCTAGAATGGCTTGCTACCTTGTGGCGGTTGATTTGGGTGTTTGGAGAGTCACTCGTGATGGGATGAAAACCATTAAGAATCCCGATAAACCCACGAAGAGTGAAGAAAAGGAAATTCATTTCAATGCTAGAGCTAAAAATTACTGGTTTGAATCATTCAGTATGGATGTGTTTAACCAAGTGTTCACTTTAAATACGACACATGAAACTTGGTTAAAACTTCAAGAGCTCCATGACGGCACATCAAATGTCCATGAGCAAAAACATTGTCTAGCTAAACAAAATTATGATTCCTTTACAATGAATGATGATGAGCCTGTTCGTGATATGTATTCACGTTTGAATCTAATTATCAATGAGCTCCATTCAATAGGACTAACAAAGCTAGATGATGCGGACATCATGAGGAAGATCATCTCCGTGCTACCACAAAAGAAATATGCAAGCATCATCACCATCCTTCACAACATGGAGGACTTGAGCACCATGACCCCGGACATAGTCATTGGCAAGATAGTGGTATTTGAAATGTCACGTAAGATGGGTCAAGAAGAAGCCTCTTCATCAAGCAAAGGCAAAGATCTTGCATGTAGCGAGAAAAAGAAGATGAAGGGCAAGCAAGTTGAGACAAGCTCAAGCTCAAGCTCCTCAAGTGAAGATGAAGAAGAAGATGAGGATGATGATGATGATGAGTCAAGTGATGATGATCAATCTTCCTCCACCTCCGACCTTGATGAAGAATCAATCAAACTAATCAACAAGGTGGAGAAGATGATCCAAAGGCTCAATGTCAAGGGTGTGCCTATCCAAATTCAAGATCTCATTTTCACCAATCAAAGAAATGAGCAAAGAAAGAGAGGATGCTATGGATACGGCGAGTTGGGGCACTTTGTAGAAGTTTGTCCAAATAAGCCCACACCCAAGATAAAGAAGAAGGCGTGCAAGAACCAAGCCCTCACATCAATAAGGTCATGGGATGATTCTTCAAGTGAAGAAGAACACCATCATAAGAGGCGAGGTCGCAAGCACTCATCATCAAGCTCTTCTCGTATGTGCCTTATGGCATGAGGTAATGAAAGCTCAACCTCTAGTGAGAGTGATAGTGATGATGAAATGCCTTCTTATGATGAACTTGTGCAACAAAATCTTAATTATGTTAAAGTTTGCACTAGTCAACAAAAGAAGCTTGAAAAATTAAAAGAAAAGCTAGATAGTTCACAAGAAGCTTACAAAACTTTGCTTGAACAATATGAGAACTTTGCTAATCTCAATGTTGAACTATCTACTAAAATTGAGCAACTTAAAGATAGTGCAACAACAAATGAATGCACAATCAATGATGAGCAACTTGTAAAGAAAAATGAAAAATTAAAAGAAAAGTTAGCTAGCTCACAAGATGCTTATAAAAGTTTGCTTGCAAAAATGGAAACCATGTGCAAACATTGTGATGAGCTAACTACTAAAGTTGCTAATCTTGAAGCCGTTAATATAACCCCCTCCAAGGCATCTAAAAAGAAAAGTTCTATCTTTAACATGTCTAAAAAGGATGTCTCTACTTCTTGTAATGATCTATGTTTAGACTCACCTTTGTGCAACCAAGATTGTGTTGAGAAAGTTGTTGTAGATACATGCACATAAGAGGTTGCAAAGGAGAATGAGCAACTCAAGCAAGAAGTAGCTCGCCTCACCAAGGACTTGACTCAAGTGAAAGGCAAGACAAAGCAAGCCCAACTTCATCAAGATAACACCATCAAGGGAGTGAAGAAGCTTGATGAAGGACAAACCATGGTTTGCTACGTGTGCCACAAGGAAGGTCACAAGTCCTATGAGTGCAAGGTTAAGAATGGGGGAGGAGCAAAGAAGAAAGAGAAAAAGCAAACAAGCAAGCTCTCCAACACCTACACCAACAAGGTGGACAAGAAGGCCTCCATACCATACTTGTTAAAGAAGAAGAAAAATGACAAGGTGGTGGCCATCAAGGTGAACAAGTAAGCCAACAATGGGGTCAAACGCTTTTGGGTGCCAAAGGAAATAATTTCCAACATGAAGAGCACCAAGAAGGTTTGGATCCCGAAAGAGAAGTGAGAAGTCCAATGGACTTCGGGGAATTTGGAGACTTGGCAAAGTATGGATGCATTTCATGGGGTGCATCATTATGGACAAAGTTATTACCAAGTGGGTTAGTGAATACTATGGACCCAAATTCCTCTTCCTATGTTAGGTAACTAGATTCAATTTACTTCAATTGGTATTAGATTTAAATTTTCCTACAATTGGTATCTTTTAGCATCTAGTTACTCTTCATGCCTAGGTTTGCATTTGAATTCTTATATGTTTTGTCATGCATACACTAGGTATATCATATGGTAGGCTTGCTCGGTTTCATTCTTAACCCTTGGAGCAAACCTACATGGTTTAAAATTAGGAGCACGGCACATAGCTTATCCTTCAATTGTTCATCTAATATGTGCTAAAGTCCAAATTGTAGATAATTTCTCCCGAATATCGCCTTCGAAAATGACCCTCACATTCATGTGATGTCATCTTTCAAGTAGTATTTTTTATTCTAAAATCAATGTGCATGTTTTCTACAAGTATTCCATACTTGTGTGCACAAATTTAGGGGGAGGTTACTCTACAAGTTAGATGCCTTGAGACTAACACATTTTTCAAGCTTATCATGTGTGTAGTAGTCTTATTGCAAGGAAAATAGAGTCCCCGGAGTTAAGCATCATACTTCAAATATCCACCACCTATTGCAAGTGGTAGAAATCAAATTGGTTTCCACATATGGTATTTCTAAACCAATATCATCATGTTGATTTTATTTTGATATTTATATGCTTTCTCCATGCATTATATAGATTAAATTCTCTTGAGCAAAAAATTGCTAATTATGCATATGCTTTGTCTTCGACCATATGTATGCATATATTGAGGGGGAGCTTAGTCTATGTAATATGAGAGTCAAATTTTGTGATCTATTTCACTCTACTCACAAAAGATCATAAGGTTTGACCCTCCCTTGTGCTACTAATGTCTTCCTTTTTGGTGTTTGATTCCAAAGGGGGAGAATTTAGAGGACCAAAAGCAAGCATTAATTTATAGTAATGGTCCGAGAAAGGGAGGATAGTGGATTATGGATTAACCTATGTAATAAGGAGAATTTGTAGGAAGCAAGGCTTAAATCCATAATACCACATGGGGACATTTGCAAGGGCAAGATAAGTTTTATATAGTCTTACAAGTAGTATCTTTTAGCATCATATAATCTTGCCCCTTGCATTGCATCCTAGCAAGTAGGTAGTTTTTAAATTTCAAAATTTTATTATTTGCTTGCTTTGGTCGTGTTGTCATCAATCACCAAAAAGGGGGAGATTGTAAGGAAAATGGACCCTAGGCCCATTTACTTTAGATTTTGGTGCTTGATGACCAACACAACCAAATTGGACTAACGAATTTACAAGTGATTGTTTTGTAGTTTAATAGGATGCAAGACGTGACTTGGACAAAGGCGATGTGATGATCCGATGATCAACACCTCAAGCAAGACCTTAGGAGCACAAGAGAAGACCCAAGATATCAAGCGAAGTCCAAGCATGAAGATAGAAACCTAGCCACACGCAAGATCACGAAGAAACAAGCTCACAGCAGCGACCGGACGCTGACGAAAAGTGACCGGACGCTCCGATCAGAGCTCGGCAACAGCAGCAGCAACCGGACGCTGGACCGGACACTAGCGGCAAATCGACCGGACGCAGGACAACAGCGTCCGATCGAGTACAGAGAGGTTCGAGAGCGGCGAACTTGCAACCGGACGCGTCCGGTGGCAAGTGACCGGACGCTGGCAGCGTCCAATCAGTTGTTCGCGGCTCCAACGGTCGGGACGACCGGACGCGTCCAATCAGGATGACTCCAGCGTCCGGTCAGTAGCAGAAAAGCGGGATTTTGTTCCCAACGGCTACTTTCTCTGTGGGGCTTATAAATACAACCCCCAACCGGCCAAATAAGATGTGTGGAGTTAAGGAAACATACCAAGGGTGTTGATACACCATTTTAGTGATCTCCACTTGCATAGTGCTTAGTGTTCTATTAGGTGATTAGCGTAGGTGCTTTGCGAAGTGCTTAAGTTGATTAGACCACCGCTTATGCGCTTGCTCTAGGTTTAGGCCTAGTGTTTAGTGAGGTTTGCATACCTCTTACCACTAGGTGCTTGCGCGCACCATTGTTGTACATCGGAGGGGCTTGTAGTCTTGTGAGATCACACCAACCGCGTTTGTGGTGTGGCCGCCACCGTGTATCGGAGGGAACAAGGCCCATGGCATTTCTGCCGGAAGCTTGATAGTGAAGACGGTGGGGAGCATCCGGGAGAGGCTTGCCGGAAGGCATGTCGGAGACCCACTTGTGCATGGGGAAGGCCCGAGGCTATCCACGGAGTTACCCGACCAGGAGCTTGGCCCTTGCGAGGGATTCCTTGCGAGGGGCTCCAACGAGGACTAGAGGGAAGCTTGCGTGCTTCCCGATACCTCGGTAAAAATACCGGAGTCGTCGATGGAAGTTTGCATATCTCTACCTTGCTCTTTAGCTTCCGCATTTACATTGATTGTATTACTCCTTTTGTGGTAGAGATAGCAACACACTAGCAAAACCATAGTTACACATTTAGATAGTTTATCTTTTGCATAGGTTTTGCTAAGGGTAGAAAAAGAGGTCATAGTTTAGAGCTAGAATTTTAAGTTGCCTAATTCACCCCCCTCTTAGGCGTCATGATTAACTTCAACAGTTATCGAGCATTGTGTCTCAACCTGCCCTAGGTGCGGAACTACTATCTCAGGCGTTCGACTCAGCATCAACTGAACCTCCATCGGCTGATCCACGAAAGGAGCCGATTTTGGTTGAAATAACCGATACTTCCACAATAGCAGAAAATGTGAGTTTTATCCTTGATGCTTATTGGGGTACTTTCTTTATCTTCCTTCATTTAGTTTTTTACCCTTCATCTAACTTCTTACTATGCTAGATACTTCTTGAGGAAACACCTGTGCAGGATCGGGAGCTAGATAGCCCGCTCAATGATCCTGTCGACGTTGAAGGTGGTCTCGTTGCTGTCGACACTCAGACTGCTGATTCCCCAGTCCAGCAAACAACTGATGGTAAGGGAGTTATTCACTCAATTTATCTCTCCGCAGCAAACATGAACTGAAAATCTTCCGATGCTTGCAGATGCCGATGTTGAGATTTCCGAGCCGATTCAACCAAATATTATTGGTGTATCGTCAGCTGTTCCTCCCCTTCAGATAGAAGCTACCACAGAAAAGGTATTGTATCTCATTTTACTTGTTCATTCTATTATAAACTAATACGATCCTTCTAATCAAGATTTCCATTATACATAGGCACTCGATCCTCCAGCCCGGAGCTACTCTTTCAATCTTGAGGAATATTTTGATGAAGATGAGATCAGATTGTCAGTCATTTCCTATAATGAAGCTTTGTCGGAGGAGACTAGAAATCAGCTAAGAAATATACTACCAATATTTGAGAGGAATATAGCCGATTTGGTCCAAGATACTGATTCAACGCAGAGAACCTTCTTGGCTATCAAGGGTGATCCATCCCCAACCCTCTCCAGAGTCTTGTCATCTTTGTCTATCTTTGAAGATCAGGCCCTAAAGGTGAAAAAGACCCAGAGGAACTTGTCCAATCGTGAAGCCTTGCTGGCCAAGGGGAATTCCAACAGGCAAGAGGCTAAAGAGCTGACGCAATTGATTGATAATTTGAAGAACTCTTCCCTCAGGACCGATCCAGAGTTATCCCAACTGGAAATCAAGCGTGCAGAACTTGAGAAGGAGCTAGAAAACGTGAAGGCTGCCATTGATCATTGCAAATCCACTCTAGCCCAAATACCTGATGCCACCAAACAGAAGAAGCAGGAACTGTTGGCCAAAGTAAAAGAAAACAGAGCCATCCGAAGTAGCCTTGAGAACACTCCTGGAACAGCCGAAGAATACAAGCAAAAGATTGCAGAAGCTGATGCTATCTGGCTAGAAGTATTGAAAGTCATCCATGATGCTCTAAACTTGTAATTTGTATGTTGACGCATATTTTGTGTAGAATCGATCGTACTCTTCGTTATTTATTTGTACTTCTTGTTTCGGCTAAAGAGCCGATTTGATACACCCGATCCCAGACTTCTAATATTAATCTAATTAAGTCTGAAAACACGGCCTTCATTAAGCGAACTCCTCGATCTTCTGTCCTTAATCACCCAGCACCATATTTTCTTCGGCCTTGATGAAGTGGCGCTTCGCCTTCTATTAATTGCGGTTGCCTTTTGCGCGTCCCGAGGCATCCACCTCTTCGCTTCATGTCTTCAAATACCAGCCGAGGGCTTTGGCCTTGAACACATCTCCATTAGCAACTGTTCATTTGCTTTCCTCCACCTACCGAAACCATGTAGCGGTTTTCTTTCTCGCTTTTGTAGATCCAATCATCTTTCATGGCTGGTAAGGACAACCAAGGCAAGTGCACGACGGAGGAGATCCTGGAGGAGAACATGCCGATGAACCAGCGTCTCCGATGCATGAGGTGAGATTGATGACTTCTGCTCATGGCGACGATCTGTAATCTTCTGCTCATAGTGATGAACTCTTCCATTTTGTTTCTAGGTTTGTCGTGAACGATAGCCTTCGTCCTCTTCCGAGGGCTAGCGAGCCCTCTGATGCTGTGTCTTCTGCGCCTGCCTCATCATCGGATTCCTCCGATTCATACAACGGTGATGACGCCCGGCGCTTCCTCCAGGAGTGGAGGGTGGCTCAGAACCGCTATTCCGAGGCGACTTGGGAGAATGACTAGCTTGAGATCTGCCTCGGGGTCTCTCGAGCTGCTCTTCATGCGATCGAGGAGGAGGCCAGCGCCGTCCGAGTATGGCTGGCCGAGTCTGACGCCATGGTGGCGGGAAAGATGAATTCTAGGAACGCCTCATTCTGATTTTCCTTGTCCTTATCTTGATAGTCTTTTTGTTCCTATGATTACCAGCCCTGACGGTGCAGTTGGAATCTCTCCAACTGGCGGTGAACGTGGCCGCAGACGCCGTCAATGCTCGGGGTTCTCCCATCGATGCTCATCTTGACATCCCGGCCCGCGTTGAGGAGATCGCTCTCCACGGCATTCGTCATGGTGCGTCGGTGGTGCTGACCACGGCGCAAGTCCAAACTAGGTACGAGCTCCACGCCATGGAGACTGGTTTCTCAATGGGCGACGACCCTAAGGAACATGAGGACCTGCTCAAAGAATTTGTTATGGCAGCGAAGGCCATAGTAGACATCACATCCGCTTAGGATGTGGTGAACAAGGTCTTTGATTAGATTGTATCTAGGGTAATCCAATGAACAAAGACTCCTATTCTTTTAATGAATATGTCTCAGTGCAAGGCCCTTGTGTATATCATAAATGTCTTTTTTGTTTTTGCTCTGGAGGAGATACATATCATATCGGCTTTCATGTCTTCAGGTTTGTTTTTTGAACTAGAGGCGATACCCTTTTGGTATCGGCTATTAGAGCCGATGGTTAATCGAATCGGCTATCAAGTGTTAATCAAATTCTAGGATGGCATTCCCTTAAATATTTTGCTACAGAACTTTTCATACCAAAGGTCAAACGATTAATCAACCTAGGTCAAGCATCTCATTAAGCGAAATAGAACTCCTTTAAGAAATCCATCAACTCTGAATCGCACTTACAATTCGACTCGGCATTCACATATGTCAGCCTAAACCCACTTCCAGGACTTAATGCTTATTTTTCCTTTAATCTAATGGCCGACGTGAAGCCATGACTTTTCTACTAAAACAAACTCTCAGAGCCGATTGCTTGCATCGGCTGTTGGCTTTCATTGCTGATCTTAATGAAGCCTCCTTCCCATAACTTGCCAGAAAAGCCTTCGAAGTCTCCTAGTTCCCAAAAGACTGGATCGGCTGTTGCGATGCTCACAGATTCATCAGCGTGAACCACTTCGACATCATCTCTATGCCACTGAATAAAACACTGATGCATGGTCGATGGTACACAACAGTTCGCATGAATCCAATCACGACCAAGGAGCAAACTGTACGACCCTTTTCCATCGATGATGAAGAATGTGGTGAGGAGAGTCTTACTCCCGATTGTCAGTTCGACGTTTATTGCCTCCCGGGTCTTAGATGCATTACCTCCAAAATCCTTAAGCATCATGTCAGTCTCCATCAAATCTTCTGGTCCCTTGCCAAGTTTATAAAAAGTGGTGTAAGGCATGAGATTGACAGAAGCACCTCCATCCACTAACATCTTGTTCATCGGCTTCCCATCAACAAAACCTTTCATATATAAAGCCTTTAAGTGCCGATGGTTGACTGGCTTATCAAATATTGCTTGTTGTATAACCATCAACTTGGCAACTGTCTCCTCATACTCCAATTCATCGAAATCCAAATAAACTTCTTGATCTGTCGGAGCTCTGAATTCTAATGGCAACAGAAAAGCCATTTGAATATTAGCCGATGGTTGCTTTCTATCGGCTGTTTGCTTAGTACGCCATACTTGAGGTTTACCGGATGCCTGAGCATGTTTCATCTCTTTATTCCTTAGGCGTTGCACCATTCTCTTCTGGCTTCTTGTTAAACCTCCTAGACACTATTGACCTTCCTGCCAAATATATTTTCTTTCGTTGCCTCCTTCTCTATAATCAGCCTAGTCTTGGTCAACAACTCGCTTTCCAAGCCGATCATGAATACTTTTATTTTTTAAGCGCTGATCCATGTTATGATGATATGCATCTTGAGCATGGATAGACCGGCGGTTGGTTTGAGATTGCCTAAACTCCTAATATTGATTGTTGCATTCTAGACAATCATGTCTGGTAGGCAACTTCAAACCTTAATTCTAGCAATGTCTGAAGAAAGGATAATTCCAATGTGATTTGGCTTGTTTCCTTACATGCCCCTCTTTTTCCAGTTGATGCTAGTATTCTTGATCCTTTAACCAACGCTGATAATCCTTTTCCTTCTGCCACTGCCACTTATTCAATAGAATTCGAGATGTAACTCACGGCTTTGTCGTCCCTGCTTTTGACGTTCCTCCCTGCTCATATCGGCTCTTTTGCTCATCACGATGTCTTTTAATTTCTCTGTATTTGTCAGCCAATATTTGCATCTTGGGATCGATTGTTTCAGCTTCTTTTGATTTGGTTGATGTTAGGACCTTAGTCTTTCCTTTGATCAGCCTAGCATCAACCATGTTTTGATCTCTTGGAAAAGGATTATCATCAACTTTCATTTTCCGAGACGTATCAAATTTGAGTCTCCCTTGCTGAATAGCCCTCTGTATATGCTGCCGGAAAATTCTACATTTATTAGTGGAATGAGAAGTAGCATTATGGAACTTGCAGAACTTCTTATTCTTCAACTGATCAGGGGGCAACATAACATGACCATCAGGCAACTTGATCTGCCCCTTCTCAAGCAAGAAATCGAAGAGCTTATCTGATTTTGGTGACATCAAAGTCATAGCTCTCCTCGACTCCTCTTCTCTAAGAATTTGGCACCATTACTGTTTTCTTGCCCCAATTCCATTCAGCCGCAGCAACCTCTTCTTCTTCATCTTCATAGCCGTCATCAAACTGTAAGGTTCGGCCACTGTGGTACTCTTCTAGAATCGGGTATCTCTGCGCATACTCTAGAATTGGCTATTGAGCACTGCCACTCATTGAGCCAATTGATCCAAGTTATCAAATTCTTGTCCAGTAGCTTTTCTTTCCACATTGGCAGCATTTCTTGAACGGCTAAAGCAGCTAACTGATCATCAGCCAAGTTTAATGAAAAGCATAGATTCCTAGTCTCTCGGAACCTCTGGAGGAATTCAGCGCCTGATTCATTAGTCTTCTGCCTCATAGTTATCAGATCGATTATCTTCTTTTCCCCAGTCCCAGTGTAAAAATATGTATGAAACTTCTTCTTTAGGTCAGCCCAATTGGCAATGGAATTGACTGGCAATGATGAAAACCAAGTGAAGGCTAGCCCTGACAGGGACAAGGAGAAGAAATGAACTCGATGGGCATTCTCAATTGATGCTTCGCCCAATTATGTAAGATACCGACTGACATGTTCTATCGTGCTTGTACTGTCTTGGCCAGTGAACTTAGCGAACTTTGGGAGCCTGTAATTTGTGGGAAGAGTGACCAAATCATTCCATTCTGGATATGGGCGTTTGTATGAGAAGGTCAGTGCTTTTGGCTTTAGACCGAACTGATTCTTCATCATCTCGGTTACCTTCAGCAGCAACTCATCAGCATTTGAATTTGGATTTCTCTACACCTGTTGACCCATCTGTGGATTGAAATCCCGTGTGCCTTGATACCCTGGATTCAGAATCATGTGAAGGGTGTTATAATCTGTGCTATAGTGATAACCCTATGGAATTTCCATCTGTTGGGTCCTTTGCTGGCTTGCTGTTTGAAGTCTCTGATTATAAATATGAGGATCTATATCTCTATGGATCCTTTGAATTGATGGTGCTATTTTTTGAGCCAACGACGGTATGTGGCCTGATGTACCAAAATTGATTACCTGGTTTTGACCTTGCCCCGTCGGCTATTGCACATGCTGTACTGATGGTCCAGAGTTATACTGTATCTGATTCGTAGTAGTACCTTGAGCTTGTTCAGACGAACCCTGAACTGCTTGGAAATTACCATTACCAGCTAGTGCTGCTTCTTGATGGCTGGTACCGACTTGATTAGTCCCTTGGGTTGACGGATCTGGAATATTGTAATAAGCCGGCCCAACTTGACCAACTGAAAACCCATGAATCGCTTCTTTCATGACGTTGTGGAATGTGTCCAAGAAAGCTTCATTTTGGCTTGATATGGCATCACGAACAGATTTGTCTACAACTTTTGTAAAGAAACATCTGTCTTCAGCTTCAGTTGTATCTGTCTGCCCGTATAATAGAACTCTTGGTAGTGGAAATTTCTAAACAATTGTGTTGTCATGTGTTTTGGTGTAGGACAACAAACATTTGCTCTGAAACTCTTCTATAGCTTTATCGATGACATCTTTACCTCCATCAGGTAGATCTTTATAATGTAGCATAAGGATGTCTTTGTTGTTGTGAACCACCATGACAATTGTGGTGTCCCACCAGGCGTGCCAGAAATGTGTGTCGACACGGAATTTCATCCCGTGCCGAGGGCACATGAGCAAGCCGAAAGGGTCCGCTCGATGGAGCTGGAGATCCACCTAGCTTCAGCGCAGGGGTGGTCGATCCTGCGCACTCCTCCTGAGATGTGCCAGTCAATTTGACCCTATAATTGACAAGGAGAGAAAGTTTATCAGTAATTAAGGGCGAAACATGTCGGGTGTTGCCAGACAGTCCTGAATGTGCGGCTCTGAGAGCCGATATGAAACGAGATCGACTAAATAGTCGATTCCAGCATATTCATAAGAATAAATCGGTTAAAGCTCATGGGGTTGTGTAAGAAGAATTGATTATCGTTTAGGATGAATATCATTCTTTAAACAAATATTGGTCAATAGCAATAAGATATTAACAATAATTAGTTCATGCTAAGCCAATGACTACAAGTAACCGAACTCCTTTATAAAAGAAACAGTTCATTATCATTCAACCATTTAATAGAGATAAATCTAATGAATATATTGGATCTCATCTATCGCTATAACCAGTAGGGCATGAGGTAGAATCATGCAGGCCGTAGAAACAACAATAGACTCGATGACCCTAACTTATTACTAATATCAGTGGGGCATGAGACAGAATCATGCAGGCCATAATACAATAATAAGATCATGGGGCTAACACATCTTTCAATCTATCGCTACTTCAACGATCTCGTGATGCGACCTGTTCCTGAAAGCGCTCGATGTTGGCTAAAATAGTCGATTCAGGTATAGTGCACAGTTGAGGTCATGCCCTCTCAGCAACAGATCTACCAAATAACGATCCTCACTCTACGGTGCTAACAGTGGGGTGTGAGGCAGAATCACACATGCCGTGATAACGGGCCATGGAACAGTTTTGGCTAGCCAATAGATCTACTCAAGATCAAACATGCCTTAACCTTACGCTATGCACGATCAAGATTGATGTAAAACAACCGATAAAACATAACTCATCGTTTAAAGTGCAGGTTAGATCAGTTTAGATTAACAAACGATGGGTTAAAAAAGATATAAGGCCGATCTAGATCAATCACAATCGGGCGAAGTGATATTGCTGTAATTAAACAAATAATGGAAGCAATAAGCAATATTGGTAACTTAATGAATCTATCCGAAGGAACGCCACCCTTAGATAGAGCCGATAACTGGACCTTAATCTAGTTCGAGCAGTGGAGGTCGACCGGATCGATGCAGCCGTACTTGAACTAGACAAGAGTCGATAACTAACTTATACCAAAGTCGTAGTGGAGGTCGACCGGATCGATGCAGCCGTACGAACAGAGGTATAAGCCATGACGGTACTTACAGACAAGCAGTGGAGGTCGACCAGATCGATGCAGTCGTACTTGCTGAAGAACTCGTCGAGATCTACTCTACTCCTACTCCTAAGGGGTGGCCGGAGCCGAAAAAAGTAAATAACTGGTATTTGATTGATTGTGTGTTTTTTACAATAGCCGGGGTTTGATATTTATACCCGGAGCCTAAAACGAATCCTACTCGAGTACGACTCAGTACAATCTTTGGTATAAAGAAAACATTCCTATTTTAAGATAATTTGGACTCTAATCTTTCCCCTTTTATAGATTCCGATATGTATCTTCTCGATGCTAATCATATCTCACCATCGTTATCTGCTGACGTCATTTAAAGAGAAACGATCCTAGTGTCGCATCCAATCCGGCAGATATCAATCTTTACACAATCGACTCCTTGATTGGCACAATCTTGGAAGCCTGCGAGTTTCAGCACTCTTCTCCCAAATTTTGGTGTAAACAGAATTCCTATATCAATCTAGAAATACAAGAAATCATGAGGCTTTAGATCTCTTCACAAATATTGGGAGTTATATTCTAACTATCTAACCTAAGCACTTGATTAAATTCAAAGATTATGGACCCACCTCCTACCATGTAAAGCATTAATTAGCCCAATAGAACGCATATGCTTAAGATAACCAGTGTTGGTCCGTGAACATTAATAAGAGGTACATGTGCCCTTTCCCTGCATCTTTTGGCCTTGGTTCAGTGTTGGTCCGTGAACATTAATAAGAGGTACATGTGTCCTTTCCCTGCATCTTTTGGCCTTGGTTGGTTCGACGTCGATGGAATGATTAAGCAAAACATGGTTCTGAGGACCACGGAATGTCCCATGTAGGGGTGGATTTAGGGGGTGCAGGGTGGACTTCAGCCCCCTACTGGCATGAACACAATATAGCCCCACTAAGGTTCCTCTTGCAAATTTTGGACATAGGTGAAGTAGTAGAAGAAGAAAAAAGAGAGGAAGAAGAGGATGATGAGAGACGTGGATGAGTCCCTCCTTTATTTCTAGGCCGCATTCGTGACTGGCCCATGTACAATGAGAAATATGATATACTAGGATGGGAGGCGCGCTTCGCCGCGCCCGCATACTATAGAGTGAAGCACAGACCGATGATAGGTACATAGGCAGGTCATGGCACAGTTTGCCAATCGCTTGAGTATAATATGGGAACAATAATTGGAGGCTCTCAAACGCCTCCAAATCCTAGGCTTGTACGCTTGTAAAGTTGTAGTTATGCGCTTCTTTTTTCACACACCTTGGCAACGATCATTTAAACAAAAATAGTATTTGTCTGAACATTGATTTGACGTGAACAAATAATGATTAAGTTGCATGTACAAATATATATAGGAAATAAGAAGGCATCTGCACCATCTGTCCAAACAGAAACTTTCCTTTGCTTAGACTCTTGGATTCCAACCAAAGAAGTATAAAATCGGCAAGGAGTCTGACCCTTATCTGTGATAGCCTTGAAACTGACTACAGACCTTAAAGGATTCTGGAACCTATATCACAAACCATATGGTTACATGGGTCTGTCTAAATGGAATCAGTGGTCACTAATCACCTTTGATTGACATGTAAAATGCATAGATAAACTTCACATTGTACAATGCACAATGTAGAAAATGAGAGGCAATACAAATAATAGCTAGAAAAATGATACATAATTTTGCAATTTGCGAAGCAGTATTTTACAGAAGATATATAGTAACAAACTATTTAGGTTCAGATCATCCTAGGTACCATAACTACCACAAAGAAGAAACAAATCTTTACAGTATGAAGTTTTGCCTATTTGTTGTGGAATTATTGTAAAATTTTTTGTTTCATAAACGCTTTGAGAAATCAAATATTCATAGTTTTACGAATATTGATCTCCATATAGGCAACCTTACATAAATTAAGCTAGAAGAAACATGTCCCATGGATTATCACTGAATGTTTGTACTAAAGTGAACATGGCTCTGCAATGTTCTTGGACAGGGTCGGTTGTGTCCATGCCAACGAAAGATGGAAATCAAAGCACATAGTAGTTAACTTACCTCCTGGTACAGTAAGGAACAGTTTCTGAAGCACAAGTGAAGCATTCAGGTAACACGCTCATTGTCTACATCTTAAAGGAGTATAGAACATAGTGCGTCTATATTTCCTTAAAAAGCTGATAAACCCAATTTCTATCATCAACAGCAGAATCTAAACATGAATTTAAATCAACAAAAATTGAATCTCTGATTTTTCATTCATCACTGAATGCAAAAGGGGATAATGCCTAGAACCAAGCTAGATTTAATGATGTTGAATACTGAATATCATAAAGAACATAGCATAACCTGCATTAAGTACAAATATGATATAGTACAATTTATACCATGTCCCTGAAATCATAACTGAAAGGAACAAATGAGCAACCAAGGTCAGTGCATCTGTAAAGATAAGATGGAAAACGTGAACTCTTGGCTATCAGCATGATTAATTCAGGTATTACGTTGATGTTGTATATCTTTCCTGATCACTTAGGATTAAGTCCATGTCCATAATATGTAGGATTAAATTATGCTTAACATAGAAGTATCGCATTTATTTCCTATATGCCATTGTCATGCCATAGCAAATATTTTGTGTAGCTTGTAAGTGTAGTTTAGAAAATTACTACTAAAGCAGAGTCATAATGCCTTGGAAAAAGAGCAGATCTTTGCTTATAAATGAAATGAGCACAGGAAAGCATATATGGTTGTAACCAAAAAAAATTACAGAACTGAAAACCACAACAAATTCTTGTAAACATATCTAATTCCTGACATAAACATTAGAACAGGTTCATATATCTGTTAATAACCTCATACGATAGGAAGGCATAAAGTACTCATAGTGTGTTACTTCTTTGATGGGGAATAAATCAAAACCCCATTGAATAAAAAAGAGAAAAAGAGCATGGAATGGAAAGCTAACAACAAACTACGTAGGCTTAAGGTTTATTGATGTGGGGATTAGGCATTGGGATAAATGGCTAGGACCTAAGTGGCAGAGTGCTGGACACAACTCTCGTGGTTTGACAGGTAGTTCTGCATTGCACCAAACAAACTAGAATTGAGAAAGTGAGATCGTCATGAATAAATAAATAAGATAAAGAGATAAATGGAGGAAGAAGGTTGTTCTTTGTGCAGTGGTTGGCATCGATGTGGGCGTGGCATTGTTGAGTCGCTCTTCCTCAGCCGCAGTTCCGATGACTTCGATGCTGGGTGGCTCGCATCCTGATGGGCATCATGCCGCATACATAGAAACAGATGCATGTCTGCTACACATGAAATGGACAGTAGGCGTTAGGCAGAGATTTGGGTAGGTGGACAGAGGAGGCCTCCGATGGCGTGGCGGATGCGGGCCTCGTCGGCCTAGTGCGCCTAGAGATTATGGGCGAGGAGAATGCCCTCAGATCGAGTATTTGCGGACGGAGTTGTTCACCTCGGGTGCGCCATGGCCACGGGTTCTATCCGCCTGATGGCCACAGAAGTGGAGGGCAACGGCGATGGTGACACCGACGTCCTCCGACATGGGCAGATCTAGCTATGCTCCAACGTCTTCACTCACTTCACAGCACGACGATGGCGATGGCCTCAGCAACGCGAGGCGTCTCCTGCCTGGCCTTGTCCCCAATACTGTAACACCCCGGTGTTATGCCAGCATTTAGGCACTGAAAATCATGCATGTCATGCATCATCAAGCATCCTAATCATACATGCCTAATCATGTAAATAAGAATTGAAACACTGCTTTGAAACATACGAAACATGCTTGTGAAACATAAATGATGCATACACTTGTTAGAGTTGTTTTGCCCTGATTATGCTTGCTAGGTTAGTAGAACTTGTTTGGCAATGATTGTAAATCGTCTAGAATTATTAACATAATTTTTGGAGCAAAGTTTGTATTCAAATTATTGCAAAAATTTTGCCTTAAAAATAATTCCCCAAAAATTAGGGTTTTGAGTTAAAATTGACTTTGATTTTATAATTCAAAATCTAGATAGAATTGGACTTTGGTTATAAAAGCAAAGTTGTAGAGAATTAAATTCTAATCAACTTTCATTTTTGGTACATTTTCAAAAGATGTCATTTTCTTGCTCAAAATGATATTTGAAAACTGGTGTTTGAAAATCTCTTGAAAACATAATTTGGAAAAGGGCTTTTCTTATTTCGCGGGCCGCCGCTCCGCTTCTCGGCCCACGGCTGAAGCCAGCCCAGCAAGCCTCCTGCCGCACCGCGCACCTCACCTTAGCCCAGCCCAGCGCCGTGCCTGGCCTGCCTCCGTGCTCGCCCGCTCGCTGACGCGCCGCGCCGCGCTCGACAAGCGGCAGAGCATGCCCCGCCGCGTGGCGGCCATGTGCCGTCGACGCCGCCGTGCGTCGCAGCCGGCCTGCGTCTGCTCCCACGCACCCGCCTACACCTGCCGACCGTGCTGCGCCCCTCTCCACTCCATCCCGCCCGCTCTCTCTCTCTCCCGAGCTCGCTTCTCCTCCCGCGCGCAGCGAGCTCGCCACCGAGCGCCACCGCACCCGCCGGGCAAATTCGTCGCCCCTCCTCCACCACGGCCAGCAATCGAGCGCTAGTAGCTCCGCCTCGCTCTCCGGCACTTGGTGCTCGCGATTGTACCGTCTTTTGAGCCTAGGTAGCGCGTTCTCGCGACTCGCCGACGTCGGCCATGGCGCCGCCGTGCTCGGCCGCCGTGGAACTCCCCCTTCCTCCCATTCTCCACCCTGCCTAGCTACCTGCCCGCATTCGCCAGCTCCTCGTGAACCGCATGCGCTCGCTCGTTTGCTTTGGCACGGCCGGTAATGGCCGCCAGCCCCGTTGGCCGAGCCGCGCCGCCGTGACGTCTCGGCGCCGGCATGGCTTTCGCCTCGGCCGAGCTGGGCCAAGAGGCCATGGGCCGAAGCCCCTGCCAGGCCGCCACTCTTTCCCTTCACTCGGGCCACGCAGGCCAAGTGTGGCCGTGGGCCGGCTGATTCCCACGGGCTGGCCTAGTAGCAATATGATGTTTATTTTCTGTTTTTTTCTTTATTATTTGAAAGGAGAATTGATTTGGAAAATGTTTGGATACCCAAATTTGCTCCAAATCTATTGAAATAAATTTTGCTAGGTTCCTTATCACCAGATATACTTGGGAAAATTATTGCATGTCATTTTTGAGATACTTTTCTGTAGAACTTTATTTAATCATGGATATTGCTGATAACTTGAAAAATATGTAGAAAAACCTATAGGCTTCAGAAAAATATGATTCCAAGTTTGTTGATCTTCTTATGTAATGTACTTCCTAGGAAAAATATGTGTCATGCATGTGCTGAAGAAAAATTTTGAGGTGTAGTTCAAGTGCCTTTAATGGCTGATTTTTGTTATTTTAGCTAGAGAGCAAACTTTGTATAAAACATGCATGTGATAATTTTTGTACAGTGATTGTATGCTATGAAGGTCATAGGAAAAATGCTAACTCTGTTGTTTGACACTTTTCACAGTACAAAGTATTTTCATGATCATAATCATGCCATAGCTTGTTATTTTTGTGTAGGCTAATCCCCCCATTCAAATACCATGAAAATCTGATGGTAGACTACTTAGGGTAGTACTGTGCTATGGTAATTTTCTAAGAGTTTTCTAAGCAATAAAAATAGATGTTACTATTCAAACATATTATTAATTAGGGTTTAATCAAGTGTTGCTGAATGTGTGATTAAGAAATTAGTAAAGCTTTGGTGTATCTTTGAAGCATTTAATAAGATGTGTTGATTTAGCATATTAGTAGTAGAAGAGAATGCAGTAGATGACATGTGCTTGTAGTATATGTTCTTGGATGATGTTGACTACCTTGCATTCAAACATATCCATTGTATTCATCTCATTCGATGCACCGATTGCATAGGCGCTTACGCACATTGCATCATACAGGATCGCAAACCGAGAACCCAGTCGTCATACCCGAGGAGCAGTTCGAGGTGCAGCCGCAGGAAGTGCCCGAAGCCAACGAGGAGGACGCTGAGGAACTTCCAGAGTGCCCCGATCACTGCCCGAGCTCCTTCGAGAGAGGCAAGCCCTGGAGCATTTTTCTCCTAGTTTGCAATTTTTAATTAAATACTTTACTTTAATTGATGCATTACGTTTAGGAGTTGTTTGCAACCGTTGCTGCATTATACCTTGTCTACCTTTGTTATACTATATCCTTGTTACCCTGGTATCCGCAGTCGAGTCAATGCTTAGCTGGCTTAGACCGGTAGAAGTCGGGTGATTTCCTGTCACCTGCGAGCTATAGGTGGTTACCTGGATCTACTTGGATGACTATGAAGTCATGGTATAACTAAGTGTTAAATGAAGTTGAGACCGGACAGAGATTTACAGAGTTTTGGACTGTAGTGCTTTCCGTCTGTGTCGATTAAGGACCGACCGTTGTTGGGCCTCGAGTCATGTTGAACGCATGCCTTACATTTAGCTGGCCGGATAAAGTACCTTTCGACCGCGAAGCTAGGAGATTATTCGGGCCGAGTAGATTGCCCGCAGCGCACTGTGCCGGAGCAGGTGTGGTAGGACACGGGGGCGAGATGATAAGACCAAAGTGCAGTCGGTCGGCCCCCGAGTACATGTGGTTCCTGGCAAACTCGAGATTCCTGGATAGTTGACTCGGTGATCAATATCTCACTTTAGCGGGTGAGTGAGGTTTGTGTAAGGAATAAATCACCAGCTGGTTAGGAATCGATTCGAATCGCCATCGCTCCTGGATAGTGAGCACTTGACTTGAGTGACTTCATCGTAGTAATGTTGATGGAACACTTGGATAGTTATAATGAATATGACATTATGAAAGTTGTTTAATGATCATTGGTTATCATTATCTGCTTAATCACATGTTTGCTCTAGTATAGGTGCAAATCTAGTCAACAGGTTATAATTAATTAACTTGGCAATAATGTTTTTAGAAAGGTTCTTGGAATGCTAAAAATGCTTTCTTTGTAAATGAGTCAGCTACCCTACTATAAAGCCTTCATAATCCTTGGTGTCACTTATTTTTGGTTATGTCAGGTAAGTCTAGCTGAGTACCTTCTCGTACTCAGGGTTTTATTCCCACTTGTTGCAGATGGACAGATGTATTACGACTACTGTATCAACTGCCTTTATCCTGCGATGGGTGATGCTTAGGACCATGGGCATGGTCATTCCTTACGTCTCGTCTGATGCTTTTGTTGGAGATGATCATTCGCTGGCACTATATTTGAACTCCGTGTGAGTGTGTGTGGTTTGAACAAATGGCTTCCGCTACTTTTATTCGAACTTATTTTGTAATAACTATGTTTGAACTCTAATGTATCTGAGATGCAAACTTTTATGTAATATGTGATGGTGACCGCTAAACTTATTATGATCTTGGCTGGAATGGAAGTTGGTTTGAAATCCTTCGTGATTTCACGGACTACCGGGTTATACGGGCTTAAGTTTGCTAAATCGTCTGCTCTGGCGGATGATTTTCTTACTTAATTTCGTATAATTGGTCGGTTCTGTTACAGCTGGTATCAGAGCATGGTTTAACATGTTACTGTTCACTAGTGTATTTAAAACAAAAAGGCATTTGGAAAACGTGATTTTCAAACTATAAAGTGTGCCAGTGGTCATATCCTTTATGCCCAGTTAAGGACTTTAGGTGGCTTAATTAAGTACTGACTTGGGGTTCTTGCATCATATTTCTCTTTCGTTGCTCATACGGCGTGCTATTGTATGAGTGCCACTTGTTTGAGTGGTAATGTATGGATCAATTGCTTCTACGCCTCGGTAAGTGTGAGTTGTGAGAGCATGATCGGATACACCACCGATCTAGGGTGAATGCTTATATGATGCTGGAGTAATTACATGTTCTATGCATGTTTTGCAAAGGTGTCTCATGTGTGGGTATTCCGTCTATTGAGGCGATGCCGTCAATAGGATGATGGTTCGGGTAGTTACTACCGTTGTACACGTATCTGGGGATTCGTGTAGAGCGTGTAGATAAAATTTACTGCTTCTATGCATTCATTGGGAATTAGGCTGAAATGAATCTTCTGCAGGTACATAACAACGCTATCGTGTAGAACGTATTAGCTATGTATTTGAGAGATCATTTGTATGCCACCGAATTCGTCGTTAGAAATTATTCATTTCATAAGTTTGTGAGAACGTACGGCACGTACATACATCATATTACTTGTGCATTTCATTCATGTCATGCATTCCTCCCCTTATAAATTGATTATCTCATTTTGATAAAAGTTGTATCACTTAAAATATGTTCCCCGGGGTAATAAAAGAACTTTTGCTACAGATGACCCGTACGAAGCAGACCGCCCGTAAGTCCACCGGAGGAAGAGCACCTCGACGTCTGTTGGCCCTGAGGGAGCACCGCACCACGGACACCTTCTTGAGCGAGTTTGGCATGCCGACCTTGCTTTGGAGAGTGCTCCATGATGTGGGGTACCCAGAGGGTCAAGAACCGGTGTACTCTTGGAATGAGAGCCAGTTAGCAGAGGATGGACTTGCAGTGGTAGAGATCACGGTTCCTGCTCTCGGTGATGCTCCAGATTGGGATGATTGGCACTTGGAGTTTGAGGGTCGCACTCCTGCTGAGGGTGCAGAGGGAGCAGCTTTCCGTGTCATCAGGGATATCATGAGCAGATTTCCCAGTGAGCTTGCAGCAGCTCTAGCTGGCACCTTTCCTAGGGATGATCCTCGTGATGCCATTTGGGTTCAGCCTCAGGGAAGTGCCTTGGTCAGAGGTCCAGCTGAGGGACAGGCTAGCGACAACCATTCTATGAGTGCTATGTTCGCCGCCATCAGAGCGTATGAGGGTCTCGAGAGTACCTACTGGACTTTGACTGGCTTGCGTGGTCAAGATAAGCTCAAGGGGAGAAAGCAGAAGAAGAGACAGGCATATGCTATAGCTAGTTTGCAGGAGCAGTTGGCTGATATGAACTTATATCGAGACCAGGCAGTTGAGAGAGGTGATAGAGCTATGCAGCGGGTGCATACGTTGACTCAAGCCAACAACAATGCAGACCGCATGATTGGACAGTTGGTTCAGGAAAGGAATGAAGCCTGGGACGAGAGGGACCTTCTACTACAGAGGGTCGATGAGCTAGAGGAATACAACGGCAACCTACACGAGGAGTTTTACGCGCTCTACAATGGGGTTGGCCCATATGCTCCACTAGACGCCGCTGGCATGGACATCGACGAGACAACGAGGATGAGCCTATAGTTTCACCTGGGGGCGATGGTGACGTCTCTGATCCCAACGATGGCCCCGAGGAGTAGGCTAGTTGCCTTGCGCTAGTATCTAGGTCCTGTCGCGATGACCTTTCTTTTGTTGGCATGTAACCTAATGTGTTTTGCTTCAAACTTATGAGACTTGGCATGTGGTTGGAACTTGATTAAGAATGCGATATCTGAACGCATAAAGTCCAGTGTATGTATGCTGGCAATTTGGTTGTATGGACGCGATGTTTGCTGTTGAAGTAATTTGATTAAGTGATGTTGTTTTAATTGGGATGCGATTGTTGTGCCTCTGTTTTATTGTATGAATTTATTCTCTCTAGTAAATTTAGTACGGCATAATTTTTCCTTCACTCGCAATTATTACAGCTTCACTCAATCATTACTTGTTGCTGAAATATGCAGATGACAAACACTCGCCGTACCATGTATGAGGCCGCTGAGCCCGGTGCTAATGGTGCTGGGACTGGTGGTGGTGGTGGAAACCACGGCAACAACAATGAACCTCCCCATGAACCGCATTTGCCACCTCCTCCCCCATTTACCCCCGAGATGTTCCTCGCACAGTTGCTCGGGAGTCAGCGCAACGCGGAACAATCCTAGAAGAACATGGAGGATTTTCTGCGTACCATCGCCAACAATGTTCAACGTGGTAATAATCAGGGTGGTGGCATTGGAGTGAACCAATATAGCAGCTTCAAAGATTTTATGGACACCAGGCCACCAATATTCAAGGAAGCAACAGAGCCACTCGATGCTGAGGAATGGATCAACACTATGGAAGATAAATTCCGTGTGTTGAGGATGACTGAGGTGTTGAAAACGGAGTATGCTGCACTTCAGTTACAAGGACCAGCGGGAATGTGGTGGAAGCACCATCGCACCACCTTCCCTCCAAATGCTCAGATTTCGTGGAGAGAGTTTGCTGAGGCCTTCCGTGGAGTTTATATTCCACCCAAGCTGACCGAGATGAAGTTGGGAGAGTTCTTGGCGTTAAATCAGGGCACCAAGACCGTGACGCAATATCTGCATGCCTTCAACAACTTGTGTCGTTATGCTCCTGACATGGTTGACACAGATGCTAAGAGAATAGCCAGTTTCAAGAGGGGACTCAATCCAAAAATGATGAAGCATGTTGGTACCAACAACCGCGTCAGATTTAATGACTTCATCAGCGACTGTCTAAAGCAGGAGAAGAATAACAACGCCAGCACCGCAGCCAAGACACGTAAGAGAGCCCTTGAAGGTGGTCCGTCCCAAGCTAGAGCACCTATGGGAGGTCATCCTCCATATCACCCATCGGCACCTGGCGCGAGATTCAGGCCACCTCAGTAGAGAAGTCAGAATTTCCGTGGACCCCAGAAGCCTTACAAGATGGCAGTACAACCCAACAAGGCAGCCGCAACTGTAGTACAAGGCAGTTCCAAGGGAGCTGTGGGATCTGCTGGGACAGTGAGGGGACCCTGCTATAACTGTGATCAACCCGGCCACTTCTCGAGGTTTTGTCCGTATCCGCCCAAGAAGAAGCAGCAGACTTATAAAGCTAGGGTGCATAGTACGACTATGGATGAAATTCCTGAGGGAGAGCCCGTCACTACTGGTAAGTTCCCTATCAACGAAAACCCTGTAGTTGTTCTATTTGATTCTGGATCATCGCATTCTTTTATGAGTCAAGCATTTGCACAGAAACATGAATAACTATGCACAGAATTGGGTTATGGTTACCGTATAAGTTCAGCAGAGGCTGATGTTTTGACCAACCGGATGGTTCGAGGGGCAACCCTTGAATTAGGTAGCAGGAAGTTCCGAGTGAACTTGATAGTTATGCCTGGACTAGTTTTGGATGTCATTATAGGGATGAATTGGATGAAGGATTGGGGAGCGGTCATAGATACTAGAAGTCGAGTACTTACCCTTAAGGATCCCCTGGGTGAGGGTACTTTCCAAGTACCATTGCCTCGAAGAATAGACCTTATAAGTGTTACATGTGCTACGGCAGTCATTCCTATTCATCAGATTCCGGTAGTGTGTGAGTTTTTGGATGTATTCCCGGACGAGCTACCTGGTCTTCTGCCGGATAGGGAGATTGAGTTTGGAATTGAGTTAATCCCTAGAATAGCTCCGATTTCAAGGAGACCCTATCGGATGCCTCCAGATGAACTAGCTGAGCTGAAGAAGCAATTAGAAGATTTATCAAAAAAGGGGTTTATTTGGCCAAGCAAATCTGAATGGGGATGTCCCGCCTTGTTTATGAAGAAGAAGAAAGAGGGCACGTTGAGAATGTGCGTAGATTACAGGCCACTTAATGCTGTAACCATAAAGAATAAGTATCCCTTGCCTCATATTGATGTTCTGTTTGACCAGTTAGCCAAGGCCAAGGTGTCTCAAAAATAGATTTGAGATCCGGTTATCATCAGATCAAGATTAGGCCATAGGATATACCGAAAACTGCATTTTCCACCAGATACGGGTTGTATGAGTATCTTGTCATGTCCTTTGGCTTGACAAATGCTCCTGCATACTTTATGTTTTTGATGAATACAGTTTTTATGCCAGAATTGGATAAGTTTGTGGTGGTGTTCATCGATGACATTCTGGTGTACTCCGAGAACGAGAAGGATCATGAAGAGCATCTGAGAATTGTCTTTACCAGACTTAGGGATCATCAACTGTATGCTAAGTTTAGCAAATGCGAATTCTGGTTGAAGAAAGTTCCTTTCCTTGGTCACATTCTGTCAGAAAATGGAGTTTCAGTCGATCCAAGTAAGGTTCAAGAGGTTATGAATTAGAAAGCACCGACCATAGTTCCTGAGATTAGAAGTTTCTTAGGACTAGCCGGTTATTACCGTCGCTTTATACCAGACTTCTCGAAGATTGCCAAACCGATGACAAGTCTGCTATAGAAGGATCACAAGTTTGTATGGACAGAGGAGTGTGAAGCAGCTTTCCACACTTTGCGGAAATTATTAACCACTGCTCCTGTTCTAGCACAACCATATATCGAGAAACCATTTGATGTGTTTTGCGACGCATCGAAGACTGGATTGGGCTATGTTCTTATGCAAGAAAGGAGAGTCATTGCCTATGCCTCACGTCAATTGAGGAAGCACGAGGTCAACTATCCAACACATGATCTTGAACTTGCTGCAGTTGTGCATGCCCTAAAAATTTGGAGACATTATCTACTTGGTAATGTGTGCAACATTTTCACAGATCACAAGAGTCTTAAGTATATCTTTACCCAACCAGAGCTGAACATGAGACAGCATAGATAGTTGGAATTGATCAAGGATTACAACTTGAATGTGCAATATCATCCTAGAAAAGCCAATGTAGTGGCAGATGCTTTGAGCAGAAAGTCACATTACTTGAATGTGCAGCCATTACTTGAAGATGGGTTCGATCTGATGCAACCTGCTGTGTTACATAGTATTCAAATTAGTTGCTCTTTGGAGAGTAAGATAATAGAAGGCCAGAAAACCGACAAGGGAATATTCCACATCAAAGAGAAAATAAAAGAAAAGTCGTCTTAGCACTTTAAAGTGGATGAACAGGACGTGTTGTGGTTTGACGACCGTCTTGTGGTTCCCAAGGATCGAGAGCTTAGGAATAAACTCATGGATGAAGCTCACCTTTCTAAGCTATCTATCCATCCCAGAAGTAGTAAGATGTATCCAGAACTAAGGTCTCGTTATTGGTGGACCAAAATGAAGAAAGAAATTACAGCATATGTTGCCAGATGTGACACATGTTGTAGAGTGAAAGCTATGCATATGAAACCTACCGGCATGTTGCAACCCTTGTCAGTCCCTAGTTGGAAGTGGGACGATATCAGTATGGATTTTATCTCAGGTTTGCCCACTACTAAAAAAGGACACGATTCGATTTGGGTGATTGTGGATCGTCTTACTAAGACCGCTCATTTCCTACCTGTCAAGATAACTTATCGACCACCTCAATATGCCGAGAAGTATATCGCAGAAATTGTGAGGTTGCATGGTATACTAAAGACCATAGTATCTGATAGAGGGCCCCAGTTCACGGCTCACTTTTGGGAACATTTACACAAAGGCTTAGGAACTAGTTTGATTCGCAGTACCGCTTATCATCCTCAGACAGATGGTCAGACTGAACGAGTGAATGCTGTTTTGGAGGATATGTTAAGAGCCTGTGTATTGTCTTCTAAGGGATCATGGGAGTCATGGTTACCATTAGTTGAGTTTTCTTATAATAATAGTTATCAAGAAAGCATCAAGATGGCTCCCTTTGAAGCTTTATATGGCAAAAAATGTAGAACACCATTAAATTGGGTCGAGCCTGGAGATAGAAGGTATTATGGCATTGACTTTGTAGAAGAAGCCGAGAAGAAAGTTCATATTATTCAGCAGAATATGAAGGCGGCCCAGTCATGTCAGAAAAGTTATGCAGACAGAAGAAGAAGACCCCTTGTGTTTGAAGTTGGTGACTATGTTTATCTGAAGGTCACGCCAATAAAGAAGAAAAGGTTCGGAGTCCAAAGAAAGCTTGCCGTGAGATTCGTAGGACCATACAAGATCCTGGAACAAAGAGGTCCGGTAGCCTACAAGTTAGAGTTACCTGAGACAATGAGTACCGTTTTCCTAGTTTTCCATGTATCACATCTCAAGAAATGTTTGCGTGTTTCGAAGGAAAGAATAGAACCTCGAGGCATCCAACTCAAATCAGATTTGGTGTATCGTGAGCAACTAGTCCGTGTGTTAGACACTAAAGAACATGCTACTCGGAATAGTGTGGTAAAAACATACAAGATACAGTGGGATCATCATGATGAGGGAGATGCAACTTGGGAAACGGGAGAGTATCTACAAAAAGCTTATGAAGATTTTTATAACAAATGGTTCGTAACCCAAATCTCGGGACGAGATTTTTATAAGGGGGGAGGGCTGTAACACCCCGGTGTTATGCCATCATTTAGGCACTAAAAATCATGCATGTCATGCATCATCAAGCATCCTAATCATACATGCCTAATCATGTAAATAACAACTGAAACACTGCTTCGAAACATACGAAACATGCTTGTGAAACGTAAATGATGCATACACTTGTTAGAGTTGTTTTGCCCTGATTATGCTTGCTAGGTTAGTAGAACTTGTTTGGCAATGATTGTAAATCGTCTAGAATTATTAGCATAATTTTTGGAGCAAAGTTTGTATTCAAATTATTGCAAAAATTTTGCCTTAAAAATAATTCCCCAAAAATTAGGGTTTTGAGTTAAAATTGACTTTGATTTTATAATTCAAAATCTAGATAGAATTGGACTTTGGTTATAAAAGCAAAGTTGTAGAGAATTAAATTCTAATCAACTTTCATTTTTGGTACATTTTCAAAAGATGTCATTTTCTTGCTCAAAATGATATTTGAAAACTGATGTTTGAAAATCTCTTGAAAACAAAATTTGGAAAAAGGCTTTTCTTATTTCGCGGGCCGCCGCTCTGCTTCTCGACCCACGGCCGAAGCTGGCCCAGCAAGCCTCCCGCCGTGCCGTGTGCCTCGCCTTGGCCCAGCCCAGCGCCGCGCCTGGCCTGCCTCCGCGCTCGCCCGCTCGCTGACGCGCCACGCCGCGCCCGACCAGCGGCAGAGCACGCCCGCCGCGTGGCGGCCATGCGCCGTCGACGCCGCCGCGCGTCGCAGCCGGCCTGCGTCCGCTCCCACGCACCCGCCTACACCTGCCGACCGCGCTGCGCCCCTCTCCACTCCATCCCGCCTGCTCTCTCGCTCTCCCGAGCTCGCTTCTCCTCCCGCACGCAGCGAGCTCGCCACCGAGCGCCACCGCACCCGCTGGGCAAATTCGCCGCCCCTCCTCCACCACGGCCAGCAATCGAGCGCCAGCAGCTCCGCCTCGCTCTCCGGCACTTGGTGCTCACGATTGTGCCGTCTTTTGAGCCCAGGTAGCGCGTTCTCGCGACTCGCCGACGTCGGCCATGGCGCCGCCGTGCTCGGCCGCCGTGGAACTCCCCCTTCCTCCCCTTCTCCACCCTGCCTAGCTACCTGCTCGCATTCGCCAGCTCCTCGCGAACCGCATGCGCTCGCTCGTTTGCTCTGGCACTACCGGTAATGGCCGCGCCGCCGCGACGTCTCGGCGCCGACATGGCTTTCGCCTCGGCCGAGCTGGGCCAAGAGGCCATGGGCCGAAGCCCCTGCTAGGCCGCCGCTCTTTCCCTTCGCTCGGGCCACGCAGGCCAAGTGTGGCCGTGGGCTGGCTGATTCCCACGGGCCGGCCCAGTAGCAATAGGATGTTTATTTTTAGTTTTTTTTCTTTATTATTTGAAAGGAGAAATGATTTGGAAAATGTTTGGATACTCAAATTTGCTCCAAATCTATTGAAATAAATTTTGCTAGGTTCCTTATCACTAGATCTACTTGGGAAAATTATTGCATGTCATTTTTAGATACTTTTCTGTAGAACTTTATTTAATTATGGATATTGCTGATAACTTGAAAAATATGTAGAAAAACCTATAGGCTTCAGAAAAATATGATTCCAAGTTTGTTGATCTTCTTATATAATGTACTTACTAGGAAAAATATGTGTCATGCATGTGCTGAAGAAAAATTTTGAGGTGTAGTTCAAGTGCCTTTAATGGCTGATTTTTGTTATTTTAGCTAGAGAGCAAACTTTATATAAAACATGCATGTGATAATTTTTGTACAGTGATTGTATGCTATGAAGGTCATAGGAAAAATGCTAACTCTGTTGTTTGACACTTTTCACAGCACAAAGTATTTTCATGTTCATAATCATGCCATAGCTTGTTATTTTTGTGTAGGCTAATCCCCCCATTCAAATACCATGAAAATCTGATGGTAGACTACTTAGGGTAGTACTATGCTATGGTAATTTTCTAAGATTTTTCTAAGCAATAAAAAAGATGTTACTATTCAAACCTATTATTAATTAGGGTTTAATCAAGTGTTGTTGAATGTGTGATTAAGAAATTAGTAAAGCTTTGGTGTATCTTTGAAGCATTTAATAAGATGTGTTGATTTAGCATATTAGTAGTAGAAGAGAATGCAGTAGATGACATGTGCTTGTAGTATATGTTCTTGGATGATGTTGACTACCTTGCATTCAAACATATCCATTGTATTCATCTCATTCGATGCACCGATTGTATAGGCGCTTACGCACATTGCATCATACAGGATCGCAAACCGAGAACCCAGTCGTCATACCCGAGGAGCCCGAGGAGCAGTTCGAGGTGCAGCCGCAGGAAGTGCCCGAAGCCGACGAGGAGGACATTGAGGAACTTCCAGAGTGCCCCGATCACCGCCCGAGCTCCTTCGAGAGAGGCAAGCCCCGGAGTATTTTTCTCCCGGTTTGCAATTTTTAATTAAATACTTTACTTTAATTGATGCATTACGTTCAGGAGTTGTTTGCAACCGTTGCTGCATTATACCTTGTCTACCTTTGTTATACTATATCCTTGTTACCCTGGTATCCGCAGTCGAGTCAATGCTTAGCTGGCTTAGACCGGTAGAAGTCGGGTGATTTCCTGTCACCTGCGAGCTATAGGTGGTTACCTGGATCTGCTTGGATGACTATGAAGTCATGGTATAACTAAGTGTTAAATGAAGTTGAGACCGGACGGAGATTTACAGAGTTTTGGACTGTAGTGCTTTCCGTCTGTGTCGATTAAGAACCGACCGTTGTTGGGCCTCGAGTCATGTTCAATGCATGCCTTACATTTAGCTGGCCGGATAAAGTACCTTCCGACTGCGAAGCTGGGAGATTATTCGGGCCGAGTAGATTGCCCGCAGCGCACTGTGCCGGAGCTGGTGTGGTAGGACACGGGGGCGAGATGATAAGACCAAAGTGTAGTCGGTCGGCCTCTGGGTACATGTGGTTTCTGGCAAACTCGAGATTCCTGGATAGTTGACTCGGTGATCAATATCTCACTTTAGCGGGTGAGTGAGGTTTGTGTAAGGAATAAATCACCAGTTGGATAGGAATCGATTCGAATCGCCATCGCTCCTGGATAGTGAGCACTTGACTTGAGTGACTTCATCGTAGTAATGTTGATGGAACACTTGGATAGTTATAATGAATATGACATTATGAAAGTTGTTTAATGATCATTGGTTATCATTATCTGCTTAATCACATGTTTGCTCTAGTATAGGTGCAAATCTAGTCGACAGGTTATAATTAATTAACTTGGCAATAATGTTTTTAGAAAGGTTCTTGGAATGCTAAAAATGTTTTCTTTGTAAATGAGTCAGCTACCCTACTATAAAGCCTTCATAATCCTTGGTGTCACTTATTTTCGGTTATGTCAGGTAAGTCTAGCTGAGTACCTTCTCGTACTCAGGGTTTTATTCCCACTTGTTGCAGATGGGCAGATGTATTACGGCTACTGTATCAACTGCCTTTATCCTGCGATGGGTGATGCTTAGGACCATGGGCATGGTCATTCCTTACGTCTCGTCTGATGCTTTTGTTGGAGATGATCATTCGCTGGCACTATATTTGAACTCCGTGTGAGTGTGTGTGGTTTGAACAAATGGCTTCCGCTACTTTTATTCGAACTTGTTTTGTAATAACTATGTTTAAACTCTGATGTATCTGAGATGCAAACTTTTATGTAATATGTGATGGTGACCGCTAAACTTATTACGATCTTGGCTGGAATGGAAGTTGGTTTGAAATCCTTCGTGATTTCACGGACTACCGGGTTATACGGGCTTAAGTTTGCTAAATCGTCTGCTCTGACGGATGATTTTTTTACTTAATTTCATATAATTGGTCGGTTCTGTTACAAATACGACGCAAATCGACGCCGCCGCCCATTCCCAATGTGAGCTAGGAAGGAGAGAGGGAAGAGGCGACACAGCGATCTGACGCATAGCCGATATCTGGGACGGGCGTCGCATCAGCGAGCAATAGGGCGACGTTCCCGCTCCGGCAGGAGAGAGCGGTGTCGCCGGGCGGCGTGGGCGCGGATCCAGGGCGAGGCGACGGAGGGAGCGAGGAAGAGGCGAGCAGGTGACGGACGGAGCGAGGAAAATATCGTGGAGGAGGCGATGCGGCGGACCTAGTCACCAAACAACTACATAAACCAATAAATGGGCCAGGCAATCATAGGACACCAAAAGGAGGTCTTGACACGCACGAGCTCTCGGAACAGAGCACGTGGCAATACGCGAATGCGGGAGGCTGGGGTGGGCCAGCGCAATCAAACGCATACGGCGCGATCCAGTTGGTCGAACGGACATGAATAGTGACCAGGGGTGCTGAGAATGCGTCGATTCTAGGAGCTATATGGAGTTACATATTAAAGTACGACATACAAAATGCAAGACATGGCTCTGAGCCCACATTTCGGCTTAGCCCCAATGCATCGCTGCGGTAAGCAATACTAAAGAGGACCTTATTTTGTTCTTAAAAATTTTAGAATTAATTCCTTATATTTATGGGTGGAGTGAGTAAGCTTAAAACTCGATCCGCGGTAGCTAGACAGCCTCCAGGTATTTCGGCTTAAGAAGAAGATCTTCTCACGCAGATCGAGAAAACCCTCGAACCCCTGCCCCACCCTTACACAGCGGCACCGCAGCTCTGTAAGATGAGTTGGCCACATACCTGTGCTTTGGATGTGACACAGACGAGGGAGTTTTCTTCCCCTCCTGGTCACTGTGGCCGAAGCCACGAGAGTGAGTCCTCTGGACTCGAACTCTGACCACCCCAGGAAGGAGCAAAGATGATGTTAGAAAACATAACATCCACTTATAATTTAAATCGTGTCTTAGAAATTTCCATAACCCATACAAAATTATAGTGTGTTTCATGAGAAGGAACTCATCAAAGTCATTTACCATGAAAAAGAGAGAGAGAGAAAGGTTCTCCAAAACACAGGCTTAGCTATGTGCACCAGGGCCGATAATAAAACACATGTTATCTAGTCCTGGTTTCTCGTGACTCTATCCATGAGCTTCTCGCCATCTTCATATAGGATTTTTTTTACCCTTCCTTGTGGAAGTCACGTAGTATATGCTTATACTATATAAATCACATCTTAATAAAATTTGTATAACTCGTATAAAAAGCAGTGTTATTTGACTAACTTTTACCATTTCAGTGTGCACGGCCTCTAAGTGAAACTTTCGTTCATATCCTACATCATGTATTCATATCAAACCGATATTCACAATAACTCTTTTAAGCTTTTCAGTAATTGAAGGTTAAATTTTGTAATGGAAAAAACCGGTTAATGGAGGTAAGCACAAGGCTTATGAAAGTCATGGTATTCTTGTACTATAGTCATGTTAACGATGAAATTTGTATTAATTTGTACTTTTTTTTGCATTTTCTCGAGTTCAATTATCTTGCTAGGAAAGTGAACCAAAAAGTCTTGTCTAACAACAATGTTTTTACAAAACAAAAATTGCCATTACGTTTTTAACCGCAAACCGGTTAGTGGAGATAAACACAAGAGTTGCCATGACATAAGAAAAAATCGAAAGCTTTTTCTAACAACTTTTTCGTAAACACATAGCTTGCCATTGCGTGCGCCGCACCCGCTAGTTGAGGTAAATGTGTGTGCGGCGCACACAACGGCAAACGTGTGTGACGTTGTCTCGTGCGTGACTTATATGTGAAACTCATCATTTTCTGTCACACACAAGTTTTATATCTCTTTATGCTTATGGGTAGTCTAAATTATTTTTAATAGAAAACCGGTTATTGAATACAAACTTTCATTGCGGGCGCCGCGCTTGCTAGACAAGACTTTATCTTCGCAAACGTGCATGACTTATATGTGAAACTTATCAGTTTCTACTTTAAAATAGTTCATGCACAAGTATTATATCTCTTCGTGCTTATCGGTAGTCTAAATTAATGTTTCTATTAATCAAACCGGTTAGTGGAGATAAATGTAAGAGTTGCCATGACATAAGAAAGAAGTTGAAAGCTTTTCCTAATAACAACACTTCGCAAAACATAAATTGCCATTGTGGCAGCACCAGCTAGATGAGGCATTATCTTGGCAAACGTGCACGACTTATATGTGAAACTTATCAATTTTTACTTTAAATTATGTGATGCAAAAGTTCTATATCTCTTTATGCTTATTAGTAGTCTAAATTAATATTTTTAATCGAAAACCGGTTATTGGAAATAAACATAAGAATTGCCATGACAAGAAAAGAATAAAAAATTGGAAGTTTTTCTTAATAACAACTTTTTCGCAAAAAAACAAACTATCATTGTGGGTGACGCACCTTCTAGAGAAGATATTATCTTTGCAAATGTGCACTGACATATGTGAAACTCATTATTTTCTACTTTAAATTACGTCATGCACAAGTATTATATCTTTTCATGCTTATTGGTAGTCTAAATTAATTTTTTAATTGAAAACCGGTTAGTCTACTATCTACTACCCCTATAATACACCAGTTAGAATTAATCTACAGCCATACAGCAAATGCATGTTCCACAGTCATGACCTATACTGCATCCACACCCACAAATACACCCAGAAAATATAACACATCAAAACGGATGCACCAGATCATCTATCAGGCATTATCTCTCCTTACTCAACCAAATCCAACGGCTCATGTTCAGTGTGGCTGCCCTCTCCCACACCCGCACCCCCACAACGCGAAGGCTCGGCCAGAGTTCGATTCCACCTAGCGCCCCCATTTTATTCTCTTCGGAAAAAAAGAAACGACGGGTGAAATCGGGGCGGGTGGGGAAACGGCGGCCGCAGATGGCGCAGGAGTAGGGCACGGAAGGGGCGATGACACCCCGACGCTAGGCGCGATCGAGGGCGCGGCGGTCGTGGGCGGGCGAGCGACTTTCGTCCCGCACGAATCATTGGGCCGTCGGGGTGCTGCGGTGGCCGGCGGCCCAATGGTAGCGGGGGCGCAGCGGCTTCGGTTAGTGGCCCGGCGGGCAGACGACAGCCATCCATGAGCGGTCCGCGACAGCGTGGCCATACGCGAGCAGCGGCGGAGCCACGGGAGGCGGCAGCACGACCACTCGCGGGTGGTCCCAGGCCGGCTGACGGGGCCAATAGCTGGACGGGCGCCCGTCCTTCCAGGCCAGCAGTTCCCCACGAATCGCTCGCTCACCCCTCCGACGGTCCGATCAGCCGCGCCTCTATCGGATTCGCCATCGTCGCCGACGCGTTCCTAACACCGACGCGCTCGGGGGGCACACGCTAGGTGGGCGGCAGCGAGGTCGACTCATCAAGTCTGCGCCGCCATGATCACTCGAGGACGAGCGCTCGGCGGGGACCGTCTCTTGCATCAGGGGCGCTGCGGCGGCTCGGGAAGCAGCCCTGTCGGGTGGACTGGCTCGACGTCGAGTCCATGAATGTGCGCGGCGCGCACGGCCACAGCACCAAGGTGCGTTCGTTCTCCCGGACCCGGAGGGCGTCCGTGGATCGAAACACGCCGTAGCATCCGCAAATGGGACCTCTTGCCTGTCTGCGAGCTTTGACCATTTCGTTCCTTGTAGCCAATGAATGGAGTCCTCTTGCCTGATCGCTGGGTAACTCTATTGAATTGCTACCAGAAATGTGGGAGGACACAGGTTTACGCTTTTCTTACGCCCTCTGGGATGAGTGATGTCGTATGAAGATGAGATGCCATGTAAGTAGAGAGGGTGCAGGATAGCAGTCTGTTAACATTCATTTGTTCTCCCGATGGTTCAACCTGTATACGTTGTGATTTTTTTTAAATGGGTCGTTGTGAATTTGTGGTGTGGTACATTAGATACATATATGTTTTCATTGACCTTTTGTTGTGTTTGTTCACTGCTTGTTTGAACCTGACTTGGATTTTTCTATCTGAAACCAGAATTCTGGACAAGCTTTGCTTTGTCTTAGTAAATTTGTTCTTTCGTATTTACAGTTATTATTACAATATTCTGACATGCCTTGACCTTCTGCCAGGTATTTTAAGAGTGGTCCTCTTTTCATATCATCGAACGGTAAAACTATTTGTGGCACACATTGTTTTCCTTTGGTTCCAGACTGTAACAATGTTACAATTACTATATTTTAGGAATTCGATGGAAATCATGGAAAAAACGTTGGTTCATCCTCACACGAACGTCACTGGTTTTCTTCAAGAGTGATCCTGTTAATGTCCATGCTCTTTGCATTTTGACTTCTATTTACATGAATGAAAATGGAATCTGATGTTATTCTAATTATTTCCTACGTGCAGCTCTATGGTTTTTATATATATATATGAAGTCATGAAGATGACTAACTAAAACTTTTCAGCGCAATGTTTCTCTTGTTTTTCAGTTTTTCATCCAGTAGCTTCTGAGAAGGAAGCAGTTAAGATTGGAGTTGGCTCCAGATTGCAACTGGAACCATGAAAATAGTTGTCACATTATTCTAGACTATTGACTATGAAAAAATATATGTTTTTTTGCATGAATTATAAATATATTCTCAATCTATGTTTGATTACTAAAAGATATTCTTTGGTTGTTTGATTACATTGATAGATAATGCCGTAGCGTTAGCACGGGTAATATACTAGTGGATATAAATGTAAGAGTTGCCATGACATAAGAAAAAAATGAAAACTTTTCCTAACAACAACTTTTACGCAAAGCACAAATTGCCATTGCGTGCGCCACACTTATTAGATTGGGCGTTATCTTGGCAAACATGCACGTGTTATATGTGAAACTCATCATTTTCTACTTCAAATTATGCCATGCATATCGATAGTCTAAATTAATATTTTAATCGTAAACCGGTTAGTGGAGATAAATATAAGAGTTGCTATGACAAGAAAAAGACTGAAAGCTTTTCTTAACAACTTTCTTTGCAAAATACAAACCGCCATTGCATGCGCCGCACATACTAGATAAGGCATTATCTTAACAAACATGCATGACTTATATGTGAAATTCATTATTTTCTACTTTAAATTACGTCACACATAAGTTTTATATCTGTTTATGTTTATCGATAGTCTAAATTAATGTTTTTATTCGCAAACCGGTTAGTGAAGATATACAAACCGCCATTGCATGCGCCACACATGCTAGATGAGGTATTATCTGACAAACGTGCACGACTTATATATGAAATTCATTATTTTCTACTTTAAATTAGGTCGCGCATAAGTTTTATATCTGTTTATGTTTATTGATAGTCTAAATTAATGTTTTTATTCGCAAACCGGTTAGGGAAGATATATAAACCCCCGTTGCGTGCGCCACACATGCTAGATGAGGCATTATCTTGAAATTCATTATTTTCCACTTTAAATTACGTCACGTATAAGTTTTATATGTGTTTATGTTTATCGATAGTCTAAATTAATGTTTTTATTCGCAAACCGGTCAGTGAAGATATACAAACCGTCATTGTGTGCGCCACACATGCTAGATGAGCATTATCTTGACAAACGTGCACGACTTATATATGAAATTCATTATTTCTACTTTAAATTACGTGACCCATAAGTTTTATATCTGTTTATGTTTATCGATAGTCTAAATTAATGTTTTTATTCGCAAACCGGTTAGTGCGCCACACATGATGAGGCATTATCTTGATAAATGTGCACGACTTATATATGAAGTTCATTATTTTCTACTTGAAATTACGTCACACATAAGTTTTATATCTGTTTATGTTTATCAATAGTCTAAATTAATAATTTTATTCGCAAACTGGTTAGCAAAGATATATATAAACTGCCATTACGTGTGCCACACATGCTAGATGAGGTATTATCTTGACAAAATGCGCATGACTTATATGTGAAATTCATCATTTTCTACTTTAAATTACGTCATGTATAAGTTTTATATCTCTTTATGTTTATCACTAGTCTAAACTTATGTTTTTATTCGCAAACGGTTTGTGGAGATATATAAACATGAGTTGCAAAAGGAAGCTTTTTCATTTAGACACAAATGGAAGACGGTGGATGGGCCTGTTCGGCTGGGGCTGAAATGATCGTATACGATCGTAAATTATTACTGCTGACTAGTTTGGTGTAAGAGAAAAATACTATTCTGACTGAAATTTTCGATATTTTACTACCGGGCGAACAGGTGGCTTAGTCTATCAGCCTGTTCGTTTGGCTTGTGCTTGTCGTATACGATCGTAAATTTTGAGCTAAAATAGTATTTTTCTCTCACACAAACCAGCCAGCAATACTTCTTCACGAACCAGCAACGATACGAACCAGCCAATCCAACAGGCTGCTAACCCTGTAGAATTTCTTCGTCTCCCTTGCCTTGCGCACCGAGAGATTAGAGAGAGAAAAAAAATTCAAGCAAGCAATCCAAATAGGAGGAAGAGAAAGGGATTGAAAAGCTAGGGTTTTCGCCATGGCCATCGCCCACCTCGAGGTCTCCTCCCTCGAATCCACCCTTCCCACGCTCTCCTAGCTCCCGCATCTCGCATCTCCACAAAAAGCAGCCGCCTTTGGTTCCCCTCCCCGACCCCGCTGCCTCGCCCCCATTCGAGGGTTTCCCCTCCTTCCCCCCAAATCGAATCGCAGCATTACCGACCGAGCAAGCAACCCACCCCACCCCCACCCCACCCACCCGCCTTCAAGGGTCCGAGCCGAGCGACGGCGCTGGCGATCCAGCAGGGCGTGAGGGCGGCGGAGGCGGGCGGATAATCAATGTGTACGCTGTGCGCCGTGCAGCGCTGGTCGCGGCGCGTCGCCACCATGCTCCCGTGGCTCGTCGTCCCGCTCATCGTCATCTGGGCCGCCACCCAGATGCTCCTCCCGGCCGCCTACCGCTTCGAGGTCACCTCCCCGCGCCTCGCCTGCGTCTCCGTCCTCCTTCTCACCCTCTTCTGGTACGAGATCCTCCTCCCGCGCCTCTCCCTCTGGCGCGCCCGCCGCTCCGCGCGCCTCCGCGAGGAGCGCCGCGCCCACGCCCTCGAGCTCCACAAGCTCCGCAAGACCGCAACCCGGCGCTGCCGCAACTGCAGCAACCCGTACAAGGAGCAGAACCCCGGCGGCGGTAAGTTCATGTGCTCTTACTGCGGCCATGTCTCTAAGCGCCCCGTGCTCGAGCTCAATTCAGCCGGGAAGGCCCCCACCGGATGGCCTTGTGCTCAGGATTGTGGATATTGGCTGGACCTGCGCTGCTCCTCCGGCAATAACAGCTCCTTCTTGGGGTTCTCGTGGCGCTTGCTTTCGTCCTTTTGCTCGACAGCAATGAGGTGGTTATTGAGGAATATATTCAGATTTACATCCTCAGGGGATGGTGAGGGCTTGAGCATAGATGGTAAAAGGTTGGCAAAGAGAGGAGAGAATGGAGGAAAAGCCGAGGAGAGCAGGACCGAGAAGGCGAGAAGGAAGGCGGAAGAGAAGAGACTGGCAAGGCTGGAGAGGGAAATGCTGGAGGAGGAGGAAAGGAAGCAGCGAGAGGAGATGGCTAAGCTAGTAGAGGAACGCAGGAAGCTGAGGGATGAAAAAGCAGAGGCCGAGGAGCGGTCAAAAAGCGCTACCCCTGTTGGGGAGAAGGATGCTAGAAAGGAGGCAGAGAAGCGGCGTCAGGAGAGGAAGAAGAAAGAGGACAAGGGGTCAAGCAAGAGCAATTCAGATTGTGAGGACATTGATAGAAGATTGGGCCGAGATGGCGATAGGAAGCGAGACTTTGACAGAAAGAGTGACTTCGACAGGCGTGAGGGTTACAAGCCTCATTACATCGATTCTAACAATCACAGTAATAGAACAGGGGAGAGCAGATCGAAATACTTTGGCCGTATGACAGGTGGTTTCTTATCTTCTTCAAGAGGGTTTGGCGGTGGTTCCTTCTTTGGCAGAAGTGCTCAGGCCCCTGCCCCTCAAGCTAGCAAGCTTAGTAGACCTGTAGTTCTTGCAACTGACCAGGGTAATGCAATCAAAAGAGATGTCCAGCATGCAGCCACACAAGCTACAGGCAAATCTGCTACAGCTGGAGAAACTAGAAATGCATGGACTAATTTTAATCGACCTGTGAGTAACAAGGGCATTGCTATTTTATTGTAAATTCTTGTTATTCGAACCAATTGCATTAGTTATATTTTTACCTGAATTTCCATCCCAAATCTTCCAATTATGCTATATGCAGGTTAGTCCAAATGTGCAGCCACACCCTACTGGCCTTAAAAAGTCATGGCATCAGCTGTTTAGTCGTTCAGCATCAGTGTCCCCTTGTCCTGATGTTACAACTTCAGCTCATGATATGATTCGGAAGCCAGAACCAAATGGAGCTCAAATAAACAATGCTCATACATTTCTCTCTCAGTATCCTCCTCTGGACTACAAGCCAAGTTCAAGCCAGTCCATGCAATTTCCAGGTTTTCCACCGCTTAATGGAGCACCTCCCAGTAACCCACTACCTCATTTTCCTGCTGGACATATGCCCTTCTATGATGATGCGGAATCAACACTGCTTGAAGAACCAGAGCAATTTGAGGACCCATGCTATGATCCAGATGCAATTGCATTACTTGGGCCAGTTTCAGAATCTCTAGATAACTTCCCTCCAGACTTAGGTTGTGGATTCCTCTCAAGTGACGTTATGAAAGAATCACATGGGAGGCCTTCACCAATTGAGTCTCCTCTCTCAAGATCTCGTATGGCTGAAGAAAAGCCTATCAAGCCCCCGCACTCATCAGTTGCAAGAGGTCCTGGTGGTTCCATTCTGCCTGAGACTAGCAGCGAACAAGGCACATGGCAAATGTGGAGCACACCATTGGTTCAGGAAAGTTTAGGTCTGCAAGGTCCTCAGAGTCAGTGGCTTCGGCAAAACACAAATCAATTCAACCATAGTGCCAACCTTTTCAGCAGCGGAGGTGGAGCAATAAGTTCCCTGGGTACTGGTTTGAATGACAGTGATCCATGGCTGCAGAAAGCACCTTTCCAGCAATTGCCACCTGATACACCAAGCCTGTTCCTTTCACATGAAATGCCTGGAAAATTACACAACGACTTGGTTTTTGGGTCTCCAAACAAATCAGCCCGCGAACACCCCTTTGGGCCGCCTGGTTCTTTGTGGCCCAAGTAAGTACTTTCTGATGTCCTTTTTCTTTTCAGAAAATTTTCTGCCACAAAGGCTTTCATCACTGCTGATCATCTTATACTGTTAACTTGGGCTGGAAATTTGGTATAATAACTCATTAGAGAATAGTTTTGTCCTTCCCCCAGATGCAATGCTTGTTTCATGCTGTCATTCAGGTTTTCCACTTCACTGCTTAGCTCTATGTATCGATGCGTTTAAGCACCAAAGTATTGACAGTTTTTTATGATAATTATTCAATATTGTTTGTGTGAATTTGTATATACATAGTTACACACACATGTGAAATCTCCATGTCTAATCGTGGAATACTACTTATTTCAAACAAGGAATTTATGTATAGAAATGAGAGACCATTGAAAAGCAAAGTGCATTATCGTAGTATAACTGAGTGTTTAACTGATACTCAAATTATTGAACCCATTTGAATGTGTGAGTTTGGATGATCCTTTCTTCTTTGAAAATTTAAAGGTACCATGCTCTTTATTCTCCAATCATTAGGTTGAAGTTTACCATGTATTTTGTTTATAAGAAGTACATGCAGTTCGGGTTCTTCTAGGTTTTAGCATATGTTTCATGAATCAGTCAAACCAATTTTGGTGTTTAAAGTTGCTACTAAAAAGTGTCTGACTATATGCTGGGCGCTACCATCCTGCTTGCACCTAATTGCCGTGTAGTCTATCCAAGCATCTGCTTAACCATGACTAGGGTCTAGACGCCACCCTGCTTCGTGCCTAGCACCTGAAGCTTTTTAGAACACTTAAACTGCAGATATGTGTTTATGGTATTTCTCTCTTTCATGGATCGTTTTTCCTTGATGTATGGACATATGGTCTACACTGCAGTTGAATTGACAAACTGACATCATGAATAATTAGCTAGCTAGGATTGTGTCTGAGCTGGTTGCATAATTTGGTCGACTGGTTGTGATTACTGAACATAAACACAATTGCACTAAATATAGTCAGCCAAGATTTTTGTTGCAACAATGGCATTGTTAACAATTGAGTTGGCTACAATTTTGTTTCAGGCCTGCTAGAAATTTTGTGGTAAGCAATTTGTTTTTGTTAAGCTAATTCAGAGACACATTCATTGCTCAAATGCTCAGTCTAAATTGATCAGTAAGAAGGGTACAGAAACCAAAGGCAGATGGGTAATTGTCATCATGAACTCTTGGATTGTTAGCTAATGTTCTGCCCCTGGTCATAATGTTGTGTTCTTCTGAAATTATATGCAGCTGTTGAACCATAATGTTCAATGCATTAGGGCCTGAAATTATATGCAGCTGTTGAACCATAATTATATGAGGCTAGGACTAGTTGTTAGTCCACTAGTTACTGGAACTAATTGTTAGGTGACTAAAGTTTAGTCCTGTGCTGTTCGGATACATGGACTAGTAGCCATCACCTATCAGTCCACTTCAGCTTTGCCTTCTACATTCATATCTTTCGTTGGCTGCGTTGGTTTAGTGTATTTTAATGTTGTGGGCTTCGGGAAAAATTAGAGGCTAGAATTAGGTTGTGAAAAATTAGATCTCACTGCAGGCTAAGCTGTTCTGTTGCAGACAATTTGTTATGTATTGGTTGATAGCAAGTGTTTTTTAGTTTAAATTTATGTATATAGTAAGATCGGGATGGTCTTGTGTGATTGTGGCCATGAAGACATGATAAATTGATAATATGAGCTTTAGATTGACTGAAACTCAGTTGACTCCAAGTCCAAAATGGAGAATTAAATATTGGCCTGTGGATTATGCAGTGCCACAATCCTTGAACATATGGTTTTATTTATGGGGAACTACTGGTCTATATTTTGCCAAGGTTTAATGTTCTTATAGAAATATTCACTAGTGATGAACTGATGATTGGTGACTGCATCCTGTTTGACCTTCTTGTTAATGAGGCTTATTATAGGGTGTCAGCTCAATCTGTTGCTTCATTAGGCATGCAGTGGAAAACGTTTTCTAAGGTGGTAACTGTTAGCTTGTTTGTTAATTTTTTTTTGTTTGCATGGGTGGGGCAGTCCCCTTTGTTGCTTAAAGATGTAAAGGTACCGTGGCTCAAGAACATGTGGCCGAGTCCATGTATTATGGAAGTTTAGTCTAGCTAGGAACTTAGGATACAACTAGATTCTAGGGAGGATTCGAGACATGGCCCTATATGGGGTGTTCAATCTTATCCCATGACTGACTGCAGGAGATACATGCACACAATTTACGCAAGTGGGCTGCTACCCACATCAAAATGTGGCTCAGAGGAACATAAAAAAACTAATGTTAAGTTTGCTCAGCATGGCCCATTCATTCTAGTCTTGTTGGAGTTCTAGTTCCTAGAGACCATACTACATGCAGGACTGAGGCCCTTCAGCCTATCAGCAGGCTGCAAAATGGATAGATGATGGTAATTTGGTAGAACTAGTTGAACACATGGGCCATGGCCATCCTATTTGTGAAGTTTCAAGTCTTATGTTGTGAAGTTTTAAGTCTCATTTGCATATTTTGTGCAAGGTGCAAGATAGTTTTTTTTTTTTTTTTTTTTTTTTTTTTTTTTTTTTTTTTTTTTTTTTTTTTTTTTTTAGTTTGGAGTCAGTCTATTGGTGTTTGAATTTATATCTTGGCTTGCACCGTGGAACCTGTTAGCTTGAAGTTGAGTACATATGACCTGCATGACACTGTGTGTGCCTGATATCTTTACCTATTACCATGTGTGTTGTGCCCTTTGGGTGTTATGGTTGGCTACTGTGCAATTTCACTAGACCTTGTAGGTGGAAAACTATGAAAATCAATTGAATGAGACAGGCGTTTCTGAAGGCAAGAGAAAGTATTTGAACATATGTAGATTTTCCTTTTGTTCCGCCTTTCTTTCTGTGATAGAATTCATGAAGAACCCTAAACTATCAATATCTTATACCTGAACTCACGTTTATTTTTTTTTTCTTTTTACCATTGTTGATTGATAAAAGCGAAAACGCTGGAGCTCATGACTGTTGGGATTATTGTTTACACAGGGAGGAACTGGCGCTGAATGGAGCTCAGGAAGGTGGTGGCGGGCATATCCTGTCGCCGTCCGGTGCACATGTTGGCGGTGGTGTTGGCTTGTTTTCTTCAGCAAGTCCTGATGTACAGTCACTGTGGTCATTCAATGAAACATTCAATGAAAAAGAGAGCATAGAATGAACAGACTTTTATAATAGAAGGAAGGGAAAAAAAAAGTGGAGCCAAGGCTTCCTTGCCTCCTCTCTTGTAGGGTTACCGTCTTACCGAGGAGATAAGCTGGACTGTGTTCCTTGATGCAAAAAAAAAAGATATGGGGTCATTTTGTTTCCTAGCACTCACCCTCACCTGTCAACATGCGTCGACGCATTGCATTAGGCCTTGTTTTACCTGATGTTTTTTTTCTTCTCTTGCGCATTATTTCCGTCATACTGACTTTGGGATTCAATGAAAATGGGGATATGGGGACTTGTCGTCGTGCACAGGCGATCGATCCATCCACGGCTGTAGTCATCCCGTCATACTGATTTTGGTTTTTATGTTGCCGTTAACATTGTGTATGTTATTGTGTGGGTTGATTCTGTGATAAATTGAAAGTGGAAGGTAGTGGAGGGAGGTGGATGCTGTAATAGAAGAAAGGGGTTATTATATCCTCTTGTTTTGTGATAGACAGAAGAAAGGGTTTATCATGGGAGAAGTGGTGCACGCATTTACTGATCCAGCTTGGTGCCGTAAGCCCGTATGTGTGACTAAGTGCAGACTGCAGAGAAATGCTGTGATAGGTGGTGGGCTGGGAAGTGGGGAGGTGGTTTTGCCTGTGGAGTTGTGTGGTGGACTGACTGGTGGGTGCGGCGGCCATGCATATGCTACCTGCAAGTGGTTCAGCCGTCGGTCACTGACTCACTGGTGAGCATCTACTGGCCACTAGTAGGCACTGGCGACCACGCAGCCTGCCCAACTTGTTTGTGCTCTGGTGAAAACGTGCACCGGTTTTATATGTTATATTATCTGCACCCATTTTGACGAAGCCCATCCATTGGCATTGCTATTGGTTGATGTATGTAGAGTATACATGACGAAAGAAAGGTCTATCCATCCATGTCGTGCCCGTGCTCGTGCTTGGCGGCTCGCACGCAGCAGATTTTGCTGACTGACCTGCATGCTGCACTGGACGCCGTGAGCTAGATGAAGCTAAACTATTCCAGAATGGCAGAACAGGAGTAGAATATCCTCTGGAGTTTGGTGCAGCTCCATCGCCGTCGCCGTCGCCGTCGGGTAGGGCGGCTGCTCATGTTATCCTGCTGCACTCCACGTCTCCACCACGGCCAGGAGTAGAATACCCAGTGGTTTACCGGTCAAATCGATCAGCGGTTTTGCGTTCATCAAAATCTCTACAACTAAAAAGACCCAAATGTCATCGTTTTTGCCCCGCTAATGACCCTGTCCGCGCTAATTGCCCCTTCCCGCGCCCTCTACTGCACGTCCGCGGAACCGCCGCACCCGCGCACGACGGCCACGATCTCCTGCGCCTCGCTCCAGCGCAAAGGAACGAAGAAGAATCCTCTCCTCGGCTCCAAATCCTGCAGTCTCGCCCTAGCGCCCGCTCTCGCCAGCCGACCTCCTCCTCGCCGCCGCCCTCGCGCACCGGCTGACCTCCGCCGTTGCGCGACGCCATCACCGTCGTCCGCGGTCATTGCCATCGTCCGCCCCGTCCTAGAGCTCTCAACATGCTGTCTGGAACTAACATTATCTGCAGATCGGTCATCAAAATGCGCAACGGATTTACTTTCCTCGACCTCATTGTTATCCAGATCGAGGTTGGTTAAAATATCATGACTAATGCAGCGTTCCTGCAAACTTCACCACTCCATCTTGTTTCTATCTTTTATGGTGACTCTTAGTGGCAACATTTTTCTCGTACAGTTACTCAACAAGTATGGCAGCAATGTGGTGCTGCTTCTGATGAACTTCTTCAACACCCATGAAGACACTTGAAAGTAAATTTTCCGTTCACAAGTTGACCGAAAGCTAACAGTTATGCTTGTCCTACAGATTGATGAGAAATATGCAAGTTCAAGCATTGGATCCACACATTCAACCAGGTATGCTAGACAAAAAATTGTAGATGCTGGACACTTGCTTTCTTAATCTTAGTTTACCAAATTCACTCCAAAAATATGTTAAGCTGGCAATAAAACAATCATTATCATTACAGAGCCAGTACCCTCAAGGTAGTAGCTGACGAGTTCTTGCCATGGCTGTCCAAGGGAAACACTGACAATGATGGCTGAAGCCAGCCATCACTATATGCAGTGGAAACAACTATATGAGCTGAATTAATAAATCATAGAGACCAAGCCCTCCCTTCTCTTGCTGCACAATTTACTCATCCTAATGTATGTGGAACTGTGCTGGTTATCATTGATCCAAATGACCTTCCTAGGCTGAACCACAAACAAAAAGGAGTGATTAAATAGGCTTCAGGAGCGGATTGGATGAGGAGAACAAGGGCTAGCAACATTCAGAGTAAAGTAGATCAAAGCACACAGACCACAGCCATGTATCGAGTAAAGGACATTGGGTGTGCACATGTATGCCTGACACACACTATCAGGTTCTCTGTATAAAAAGCAACCCCTGCCACACTATCACATTATTAATTTTGAGACAACAAATATCCCAACGATCTATTTAAACTAAGCATATTTATTTCAGTTGCATAGAAACGTATGTCCTCTGCAATGTCTGCCCTTTTATCACTGTCTGATATGCTTATGAAGTCTGTCATTTAGTCCGGGTTCATCACTCATGAGACAACTTGCGACATGTTCAGAACCACCAGACATACCTTTGCTGTTATGCTGATTATATGTTGCATAATTTCTTTATTTGCAACAGCAATGCACACTTTACCTTTATCTAAACCTACTGCATTGTTGTTTGGTATGCAGCTCTTGACTAAAATTGGATGAGATTACTTAGGCTAGCTTCTTTCCTTGCATGACAGTGGCAGGCGGGAGTCGGCACCAGTGCTCATGGTGAGACCACTGAGACCCCGCCGTCATGGAGGCCAGCGTCCAAGCGCAGGACTCATGGTACCCAGGTCCACAACATGTCGGACACTAGGGCGTGACGACCCCAAGCGGCAGTTGTACATAGTTGTATCCCACCTTGCACATAGTTGTAAACGTTAACTATGCAATTTTATTGCCGATGCGACCTTGCTTTTTTTTTTGTTAAAACTGTATAATAATTTATGGTTGACTATTGTCACTATTATGAGACAATCATAATACTAATTTTTTTTATTGGTCAAGGCCAAGATGACTAAGGTGCTTCAATCCTCCTCAATGGCTCAACCCCCTTCAATCCACGTGGATTGAGAACAAAACGAACAGGTCCTGCATCGTGTTGGGGTCTAGTCTGTTTTATTGTTATGTATCAATGTATGCGTGCCTAGAATGGTTCAAAGACCGACCTCTTTGGTGTTGAATCAAGCCAACCGTAGTTTTCAGGATAGAAACAGGCATCGATCGCATCAAAAAGAAAAAAAGGCGGTGGCAGTTGGGTTTGGTTGGGCTAGCACATGGGCTCGCCGCCGGCCGGTCGGCACTGGATGAGATGAACCGCCACGCAAGCACGCCAGGACGACAGGTAGCTGTGCTTGATTCATTGATTGTGCTCGCCATGTCTACTCTACTCTAGCTAATCACCGGTCGTTGATCACTACTCCTGATTCATTGCATAGATACTTAAAATATGCTTAACTTGTGCCACCAACCGATAGGATAAACCAACTGCGCAGGGATTTGAAATGAAAAATACTAAAGTTGCTGCACTTCTCGTTACATGATGCCCACCCCGCCAAATACAAGTGTTGTGCTAAGTTTCACCAAATTTATAAGAAAATGATAACTATATTTATAAAATCAAACTAGCATTATTAAATACACTTTGAAATATATTTTTATAGTTTACATCTTTGCTATGATAGACGTTAATATTCTTCTCTGTTTATTTAGGACTGTTGATTTAAGATAACTAAAGTATAAGGGAATTTTAGAGCTACTTTAAGTTAAGCTTGTTTTTATTTTATTTTATGTTTGACCGAATTTTACAAACGAGCAAATTATGAAAATATATTTGATGGTGTATCTAATGATATTGATTCGATGTCATAAGTCTTGTGCTCTTTTTTTTCTTCTATAAATTCGATCAAACTTAAAAACACTAGATTTAAGATAACTCTATCTAGGAATTGATTTATTCAAAAGAAATGGAAGGAGTATTGAATTAGGTAGTTTCTGGTCAATCTTCTGGAAGCGCAATAACATATTGCTTGGTGTGAAAATGGACCACTTGTTATGGTTTGACATTGACATGCATGACCCATAGGAGGATGCGTGGAAATAGAGGTTGGGTCCCGCTAACAGCTGAAACAGTCTTGAAGGGAAGAGAAGGAATTAATTAGGACATGAAATAAAAATGTTTGGTGTTTTTTTTAAAGTTCAAGGGATTTTTTACACATACTCCGTTCACCAATTCTCATGTCGATTGAGGGACAAAAGGTATTTCATTCAATTTATCTGCGATTCCGCATCATTCCTGCTCTAGGCAGGCTCCGTAGCAAGAGCATGTGTGAGCATATATAGAACTTTACCCATTGTAAACTGTAAGATGTTTTGATTTTTTTAATATATAGCTTTTGCTATGCATTTAGATTTACATTACGTCTAATAGTAAAAATAATGTATTTAGAAAAGTCAAAACATCTTGTAATTTGGAACTATGTGACTGGGACAAAACACTACAATCATTGATAGAAGCAGCCCACTTGTATTTGTAGCTTCTTTTTTTTAAGAAAACCTTGAACTCTATCTAATGCAGCTATGCAAGAAATGAAAACTTGCTTCGTCGAGCTATTCGAACCGAATATTTCCGCCCAGCACAAGTCGGAGATTTCATCTGCAGGAATTCGTCCGAGCCACACGCTACAGCATTTTTTTTCCACTGTCAAAAACGGAAAAGGGGCCACCAAACGAACCGGGTCTCCGCGACCGCCGCATCGCATCACGCGGCGGTCGTCACGGTACGGCCCAGTGACAGGTGGGCCCAGGACGCAGAAGCCGTCAAGCCAGCGCGTTTTGACGTGGCCTCTGGCCACCACTGGCAAGCGGGCCCCGCCAGCCTCTGCCAGCTTTCCACAACCACCCAGAGGCTCTGAAGAAGGGGAAGGAAATATATAAAGGAAAAAGTCTACTTGACCCCTCACCTATCATACTTGATCTACTTCACCCCAAACTATGAAACCGTTTGTTTTACCCCTGAACTATTTAAAACCGTCTGTTTTACCCTCCGATGGTTTTTCAGCGGCGGTTTTGCTACAGTAACAACGGGTTTGCTACCGTAACGGTGGGTTTGCTACATTACCCGTTATTTTGAATTTCTTTTTTTTATTTTCGGTGAATTTTTGAAAAATCATAGTAAATCATAGAAAAATCATAAAATGAAAAATCTAATTTTATTGGACTCCACATGATTAGATCTACACAGTGAATATATAATACGGTAGGCTTTAGTACAATTTTTTTGTAGCTTTAGATTAATTGGAAAATCTAATTTTGTTTGTAATTAATTAGAATTTATCTATAACTAAGTTATACATAGTCCAATGAGTACGAAATTTTTACTATAGTTCAAGCATACAATAATTAGCGTACCATAAAAATTTCATCACAATTGGACCATAGAAGCTGCAGCTATGAATTATTCCAATTAATTACAGACAAAATTAGATTTTCCAATTAATCTAAGGCTACAGTAAAAATTTTGTATTAAAGTATACCGTATTATATATTCACTATGTAGATCTACTCATGTGGAGTCCAATAAAATTAGATTTTTTATTTTATGATTTTTCAAAAATTCACCGAAAATAAATAAAAAAAAAGAAAATTAAAAACAACGGATACCGTAGCAAAACAAACGTCACTGTAGCAATCCGGTGTTACTGTAGCAAAACCGTCGCTGAAAACCCATCCAGTAAAACAGACGGTTTTAGATAGTTCATGGGATAAAATAGACGATTTTATGGTTGGGGTGAAGTAGACCCACTATGATAGGCGGAGGTTAAGTACTTTTTCCAATATAGAAATGGGAACGCGCGGCGCGGCCGTCGTCTTCCTCCGCGGATCCCTCCTCCTCCTCCTCCTCCTGTCCTTGTGGCGAACAGGCGAAGGCAAGCAACAGCGCAAATCTCTCCCCCTCCTTGGATTGATTGAGCTGCTCCTGCTCGTCCATCTCCGCCGTTCCTCGCCTTGCCATTTCGGGTTCCATTCAATTGTTAGTTTATTGGAGGGAAGTTGGGGGAGAAGGCGTTTGGTGGGCGCCTGCGTGCTCCGCCTCGGGAGAAGGTCAAAAAAATCCCCACCACCAACCCAGGCGACCGACCGACTCGTCCCCCAATCCGCCATTGCTCTTCCTTTTCTCCCCGTCGCCAGACGGCCAGAGCCCCAGCCCCCCTGCTCGGAGCAAAGCAATAAAGCCCGAAAGGCGCCGCCTTTCCTGACTCCGGTTTCCCTCCATCCACGCCAGATTGATTGATTGCTCGATTCCTTTGGTCGAGGGGAGGAGAAGAGGAAGAGAAGCAAGACATGTGCCCGCTGCGGGTGATCCTCATCTTCCTCTCCGCCACCATCGCCGGCTTCTTCCTCATCAGGGGGCTCAACGCCGAACCCGACCAGTTCGACGCCGACGCCGACGAGTCGGAAACCCCCCGGGCACCCGTGCCCCTGCATTCCAAGGTAACCAACCGACGCCTCTCCGCCTCTCGCCCTTTTCCTCCGGCTCCGTCCCCCCTATTCTTAGCAGCTTCTTGCTGGCGCACAAGGGTAATACTGATACTCTACTAGCGCTACCACAAACTCCCTTCCTCGCACCCCAATTTCGAGCCAGCCACAATGAGCTTCCGGTCCATGGTCTTCAGTTTAGGGGATTTTGCAAACGTAGCATGCTTAATCATAGTCTCGAGCTAATTTGAACAACTTCAGTTATCACTGCATACAGACATTTCCATGGATGATAAGTTAACCTTGCTTCTTCTTGCACAGTATTTCCTAATTAACACGCTTAAATTTGCTCAGTGTAACAATCCATTTGAGCAATGAGCAATCTGCTTGTGTGCAGCTTGCCAGCCATTGCGATTTGTGGGAGCCCACTCCCCATCCTCCCTCCTAAATTCAGCTAACCACCCCTCTGTATCATGTGCACAGAGCTTTTGGATCTAGCGTCTGAGTTTATTTACAATATCAGCTGCATAGAAACATGAGTCGAGATGGTCACTTGCTGTACTGTTTACTTGATTTTAATATTGAATCATCAATCCATTGTCTCCCTTGTGTACAAATTCTAATGGCACAATATTGTTTCTTTAATAACAATTACTTCAGAATCTTAGAGTTCTTTTTTTTGTACGCAAATCTAGGTTGGATCGGCTCTAAAAACAGGGTTCTGGACAATGGTGGACATGGCAAGTGGGCGGTACCTCTGGCGCACCCTTGTTTCCCAACCTGCGAAATCGGAATCCGATAAGGCCATGCTCAATTGTTCATAAATTGTCTCGTCTTGCGGATGGAGTGCCACATAGGTGAAGACTGATACAATCCTGTTGTTGTTACATATTGGTATAATGGTGTTGGTGTGTATTATGGTGGCAGATGTTACACGGGGATCATATATTGAAGTAAATTTGCAAAATTATTCATGTGTTGAGTTGAGCCTTGTGTTGTGTAAAACTGGAAGTGGGTGCTTTGCTGGAAGTATGTACTTTGGCCATGAGATTTGGGTCGAAGTTTGTAGGTTTTGTCTTCCAACTAAATCCACGCTTAAATGTGAGACTTCAAATATAGAATAAAAGTGAAGTGAGTACTTGGGAATATGGAAATTTGTGAAATAAGATTGCTGGATTGCAATATGCTAATTTGTCAAAGAAGCTTGTTGAATGCAAGTGTGCACCCTTGTTTTATTGAAATGACATGTCGTCGGTACCGTTATTTGGAAGAACAGTTTTGATTCTCTATTTTGTTACCATGGTTGTTAGTTCTCTTGGTGGTTTTTGGTATTTGTGATGGTACTTGCATAGGAACATCATTTTTCATCCTTATTACATGTCTGTGTTTGTTGATCTGGGATTTGTTGCTTGGTACTCGGGTCTATAACTTCCAATGATGTGTACAGATGTTGGATGAATTTCTCATTTATTCGGCCTGTTTCAAAAGTAGGAATTTCACAGGAATCACGCATGAATTTCACTGGAATCAATTCAATTTCACTGGACAATGAAGCAAAACCTTGAGCGAATTGCTGTTGTAGCTCCCAGGTAGGATTTTGGGCAGAAACCTTACCTTCAGGCAGGAAGAGCTGAAGATCATGTTATTCATCTTCCCCAGACCAGAAGCGTATGTCTGGTGGCTACATGCTTTGAGTGAAAACTGAAAAGAAAGAACACCTCATTCAAAGACCTTATTAGCATGAAAACATCTCAAGCTGGGTCATGTACCCTTGATCAGGTCTAACTTCTGAACATTGTGTTGCGGTAACATGCTCTCAGCCATGATTTCAGTAGCCTCTCCTCTTTGGACTTAAGATTTGTATGCATCATGCATCACTGCATGATTCTGCAAGAGGATAATATGCTTTGGTTGCATCTGCTACATCATATCAGTCTATCAGAATGCGCCTCATTCTAATCAGGTAGAATACAAGCATCTAACTTGAACACAAGGGCATGGAGTAGCTGTGGCTGTCAATCAACTCCAAGCAAATCGGATTGGATCGGTTACATCGGTAATTCGGTATTCGACGCATCAGAGCAGTACTGACTCTTGATGAGCTGTGACGAGTCAATTGGACTTGTACAATGAAATGAATTTACAGCAAGTTTTGTCAGTCACAAGGAGCAATGGTGAGTGACTGAGTCACTGAGTGCAACACAAGGTGCAGAGCAGAGCAAGCATATATGTTGCCGATGACTAGTGCCGCAATCTGCAGCCACCCGCGATTTCAAAAGATGCTGCTGCCTCCTTTCTTTGTACTCCTATCTCCGTTTTTCATGCGGCCCAGAAGGCCTGAAGGCTGAAGCATCTCAACTCTCAGGTTGGGTCATCATCAACTGTTGATGGGCTTGGCTGGACCCAACTTCTGAAGATTGTGTTGCAGTAACATACTCTCCAGTCTCTCTACTCAATGAAGATATGTGAAGGTAGTACTGCATGCATCTGTGTTGCAAGAGGATAATATTCTTTGAGGTTGTATTTACGGAGTATAGTCTTTCTTAGCTTGATGTTATTCAGTTAAAAACACAATCTCTGAAACTCCAGTTTCAAATTTTGCTAGATTTCCAGTACAATGCAAAGTTCACTCTCTGGAACCCCCACACCAATCATTATTCACCATCTATGCATTTGCAGTAAATAATGTACAAGTGAGCTAAGTAATCGACTCTAGCAGCTAAGGATTAGGTTTAGGAGTAATATCCTTTTCTTTTTCCTTTTTCCTTTTCTTTTCCCGAAGAAGGTTTAGTAATATCTACTCATAGAGAAATTTCACCTCCACTTAGTAGTACATGTTTGCAAGCTGGAGTATCATAGTCAGCGCTAAGCATAATAGCATATCCTCGTCACCGACAGAACCAGCACCAGCTACAAATGAGCCAGGCCGTTGGAGAAATTGACAAGTGAATTGTTTGCATGTTGAAAACAGGCAAGATTTATCTCTAGCGTCAGTGTTATGTCCCTTGTTTTTGGAGATACTTCGCATCAGGCATCTATCATGCCATGGCACCCTCATCTTTGGCAAAAGCATCTATGATGGAGACTAGGAACCTAAAGAGTTTATCCCTTAATCATGCTACAACCTGGCATAACCGCTATTGGTCCGCTAGGACTAATCTGATTGGATAGACGTTCACGTCAAATTACTAATGTTATCTCTTGGAAGATACTTCTAATGGTTGATTAGGAATGTGAAAACTGAGCTGTTGGATCTATCCTGAATCCCCGAGATGATGGGGACAATCCCTTTTTTAGAGCAAGTGGACGAGTTAGTGGAGTTTAAATATTGCCCCAAGATTAAACTTATCATGTGATGTCCATTTCATCTTTTCATATGTTCTTTTGTGTGGACCATATTTTACCTTGATTTCTTTGTTGGTCTAGTTTCTAATTTCCAATGAAGGTGCTACCTCTACCTCATTATCCCCAGTTTCTTTTTTTTTTTCCATTTCTGAATGTGCAGATTAACTGAGCAAGAAAAGTTTACCTGCTATTGAGTATGACTCCTCTCACTCGTGAAATGTTAGTCTGGTAATAAGGAAATTGAGGTTCAAAGCACAGCACTAAGTGTCGATAGGACCAAAAAGTTGATATTTATTTTTCTGAACAAACTCTAAACGAAGCATCAAGATCCTAATAAGCACAAAGTTCAGTGCTTTACATTTGGAATCAAGCAAACAGGAAAGAAGAGATTTCGGCCTTATGTGATAGCATACCACATTTCGAATTATAGCACACTTTCAGATCTCCAAGTTCACCTGTTGTCAAATGCTGTAACGGCCATGCTATATGCAGGTGCTAAGGTACACATAGCTTTTTGTAAATGTTTCGTACTATATTACATAAAAAGAAGCCATTAGAATAGTACAGGAAAACTCACCCTGGGTCAACAACATTGTATTTCGTTTACCAAATGAAAAGATTTTCACAATGTCACTCAAGAAGTCAGCTTCTCACCAACTATTGCTTAACAAAATATTGTTGGTCCACAGGATCACCGGCTCAGGTGAGTCGACCGCTCACCAGTCTTGCCGAGTACCCGCTAGTGTTGCCGAGCACTCACTAGCCGTGCCGACCACGAACAGACGTTGTCCGACCACACTCTATGACTAGAGGTAGAAGAAGAAGGGAGAACAGAGCATACACACACAGTATAAGAGACACCAGCGTTGGCCGGAGCCCTGTATAGGAGATGGCAAATCTGAACTCTCTTTGTTGAGTTGCAGTGGCAAACTATATATACAACTCTATCCATCTAGTCCTAGTACAGCTGCCCTGCTGTAACAGTAACTAGATAACACAGCAGGACTGACTTCTGCGCCTGTCCCTGCATGTGGCTACAGTGCGGCAGGTGAGCCGTTCGGCGCCTGCCTCTACAGCGGCTACAGTACCACAGCAGGGGGACTTTGTCGGTGCGGGACCCACGGGATCCCCGCAAGGAAGGGAGAAGATCTAGTCTAATTAGAATTCTTCCCCTGTAATCTTAGTAGTAGTATTATTCTGTAATCCTATTAGAAACTCTTATTGTAAACCGACCAGGATTCTGACCTCCTGACTATATAAAGAAGGGCAGGGTTCCTAAGGACGGGCGACTATTGGACAATTGTACAACACAACACTTTACGATCAATCCAACGCAAAAGGCTAACGCTAATTGGACGTAGGGCTATTACTCGATCATCGATCGAGGGTCCGAACCAGGATAAATCGACTGTCTCTTGCGTTTACCGTCGAGTTCTGCAACGCTGAAGCCCGAACATACTGCCCCGGGGACCCCCGTGGTAGGCTATCGGTGGTCAAACATCGACAGCTGGCGCGCCAGGTAGGGGCTTTCGGCGACTTTGCATCCGAGAGCTCGATGGACCTCGACAGCATGATCTTCTCGACGGGATCAACCTTCATCTTCGGTTCGTGGATCTGCGAGGCAGGCGATGATGGCAAGCTCCAAGGTCGTCTCCTTGAAGATTCAGATCATCATCAGGACTTTTCCATTTCGGCGACAACGACATATCAACTTACTGAAAGATTCGCGCAGCTTGCGATGTCCGATCCAACTCAGACCTCGTGGCTTCACGCATCCGATTCAAACTCAGGTTCCGTTTCCGAGACGGAGTCTTGTCTAGGTTCTTTCAGAAAACCGAGTTCTTTTCCGACAAGGCTCCGGAACACGACATCAACCTATCAAGAATACAACTCGGAGTACACTCAGAGTACTCTAAAGAAGTCGGGTCCTCTTCCGTTTGGACTCCACAACATGGCAACATCTTATCGGGCACAGCTCGAAAGATCTCTGAATCCAGTGCTTGGAATACCACTGACGGGAGCTCAAGAAGGTCTCGTCTTAACTATAACATCTCAAGACTGCATCGTCCACTGGCCAGGTTCCGTTCCTGAGGATAGCGGCACCCAACTAGTCGATAATGCGACAACAACAATTCTACCCTACCAAGAAGGAGACTTGATCTGCAACCTTGAAGCCTCTACTAAAGTTATCAACAACTCTAACAGTACGGAAACCAGCACCGATGACAGAACAACTCACAATTGAGAAGTACTCATGATTCGCCGTCCTCGGTCACCATTGGTCCCCCCAGAAGCGCCCGACGTCAGGTCTTCAGATGAATCTGAGTCCAACATATCACCATTTACCTAGGGGCATGATGGTGAGACCGAGAGTTAGAGGCAAGCCAGAGAAAGAAAGAACAAATTGAAACAAGGACGTCAACACCGTGCTAAGCAGCGCAAGGAAGCTTGGATCAAATATGAGTCAGACATAGCCGAGTACAATAGAAGAAAATCAGAGCGAGAGGTCGAACAAGGACGAGCAGCGAATACACCCTACGATAAGATCCGAGAAGCACTAGAAGAACTCAGGGCGACTTCACATCCTAATGAAAAACAAGAATAGCTCCAGGACTTCCTCCAATCAACAGTCCTAAGGACGCACGACGGAAGGGCAACATCTCATGAGCAGGAAGATCAAAATCAAAGGAAGTCCGCCTTCGAGAGGCTTGGACCAAGTGGAAGTCACAATAGAGAAAGTAAAAGAAACCATAGTCAAAACGACCGAGTCGAACAACCAAGAAAGGCTAGAAGCAAAGCACCTACTCAGACAGCCACGCAAAACTACTCTCACCAAGACAACAATTAGCAAGAAGGGGGCGCTGAATCAGAATACACAGAAGCCATAACGCACGATAGATTCCCCTGTTTTGCAAACAGACTTGCTTCAATACGACTGCCTCATAAGTTTAAGCCGTCCAACCATTCCAAGTATGATGGCAAGACCAAACCAAAGCAGTGGCTCAGGATTTACTCGCAATCAATTGAATTGGCCGGAGGAGACGAAGACATCAAGACCTTGCTCTTTCCCATGGCTCTAGAAACCATGCCCCTTCAGTGGTTTGACAAATTAAATCCAGGATGAATCAGAAATTGAGAGGACTTACAAAGAGCTTTCTGTGAAAATTTCGCGGGTATCATTACACACCCAATCACCCACGCAGAGCTAAAAGGACTCAAGCAAAAAGGAGGTGAAAGTCTCAAAAATTACTATCGACGATTTGGCGAACTACGAGCTCAAGTACATGACATCACCCAACGAGAAGTGATCGAAGCTTTCTCTCACGGAATCATAGCTAGGTGGCAATTTCAAGACTTTTGCAAAGAAAACCCAAGAAACAATGAAGAATTCAGACGAACAGTGGAAAATATGATTACCGTAGAGGAAAAGACACGAGAAAGATTCCCGGATAGAAACAACCGAGACAACCTGGACAAGCAAAATCTTCGAAATAACAGACATCAGGAAAGAAAACGTGGACCAGACAACACCGTAGCAGTCACTGACAAATCAAGGAAGTTTTCCAAGCCCAGGAGGTATGACGACATTGAAAACATGCACTGCGTCTTGCACCCCAAAGGAAATCACACCATCGGAGATTGCTACACCTTCAAAGATCGATACACAAGAAAAGATAGTAAGGAGAATACCAAAGAAGGCAATCAAAAAAAAGAAGAAGACAACCACGAAGACAAGGGATTCCAAAAATCCAGGGGGACAGTAGCAGTAATCTTTGCTGGGTTTCCAGATTCCAGAAGCAAACATCAAGAAAAGCTAGCGCTGTGAACCATCATGGCAGCAGAGCCGGCTACTCCAAGATATCTCAACTGGTCATAATATCCAATCCAATTTTCAAGAGAAGACCAATGGACTAGCATAGGAAACGTAGGCCATTACCCACTGGTTCTAGATCCAACTATTGCCGGTATGACTGTCACAAAAGTACTAATCGACGGGGGAGCCAGACTCAACATCATTTTCTCAGAAACTCTAAGGAAGATGGGACTACAACTCGCCGGGATGATTACACCAACAAGCACGCCTTTTTATGGCATAGTACCCGGCAAGGCAGCAATGCTACTTGGACAAATCACTCTACCAGTTACTTTTGGGACTCCCTCGAACTATCGTACAGAGTTCATCAAGTTTGAAGTTGCAGACTTCGATTCATCATATCACGCAATCCTCGGGCGCCCAGCACTAGCAAAATTCATGGCAATACCACATTATTCGTACCTGTTGCTTAAGATGCCAGGGCCTAACGGTGTCCTATCTCTTCGAAGTGATTTGAAGCACGCTTTTGACTGCGATGTTCAGGCAATCCAAATTGCAGCAAAAGCATAGGCCGTCGATGGAAGAAAAGAAATAGCCGCTGTTGCAGCAGAAATGAGCCCCGAAGAGCTAGTGATACCGGCTAAAAAACCCAGCGTCCTAGCACCACCAAAAGAAGCCGACATCAAGCAAATCGACCTGGGCACCGGTGATCCCTCAAAAACGGCAACCATCAGCGCCCACCTATCGGCAAAATAGGAACTTGCGCTCACCAACTTTCTTCGGGACAACAAAGATATCTTCGCCTGAAAGCCAGCTGACATGCCAGGGGTCCCAAGAGAGTTGGGTGAGCATAGAATTGATATCAATGAAGGCTCCAAGCCTATGAAGCAACGACTACGACGATTCTCACCAGACAAGAAGGCAAAAATTAAAAAAGAAATCACAAAACTAATGGCAGCCGGATTCGTCAGAGAAATCCTCCATCCAGATTGGCTAGCAAACCTAGTTCTAGTATAGAAAAAGAATATGGACGAGTGGCGCATGTGTGTCGACTACACAGATCTCAACAAACACTGCCCAAAAGATCCGTTTGGGCTACCACGCATTGATCAGATAGTCGATTCAACAGCAGGATCTGCCCTATTATCCTTCCTTGATTGCTATTCAGGATATCACCAGATCGCATTAAAGGAACAAGACCAGAGCAAGACATCTTTCATCACTCCATTTGGTGCCTACTGCTACAAAACAATGTCATTTGGACTCAAAAATGCTGGTGCCACTTACCAAAGAGCTATCCAAACATGCCTTGGTGATCAGATCGGCGAGAACATAGAGGCATACGTGGATGATGTAGTAGTAAAGACAAAGAACCCGGATACACTAATTGAAGACTTAAAGCAAACCTTCGAAAACCTGAAAAGATGGAGGTGGAAATTGAACCTAAACAAGTGTGTATTCGGAGTTCCTTCAGGACAACTACTCGGATTCTTGGTCAGTCATCATGGAATAGAAGCAAGCGCCAAGCAAATTCGAGCCGTAACAGAGATGGGCCCTCCTCAAAGTGTCAAAGATGTGCAGAAGCTAACAGGCTGCATGGCGGCCCTAAATCATTTCATACCAAGACTCGGCGAAAAAGGGTTACCTTTCTTTAAATTGCTAAAGAAGACAGACAAGTTCGAGTGGACAGAAGAAGCCAACGAAGCTTTCAAGAAGCTCAAGGCATACCTCACCTCCTCACCCGTTCTCACACCTCCAAAGAAATATGAAGACATGATGCTGTACATTGCGGCAACTTCTACTGTGATCAGCACTGCGATTGTCGTAGAAAGAGAAGAAGAGGGATGTGTATATAAAGTACAATGCCCCGTATACTACATCAGCGAAGTACTATCAGAATAAAAAATCTGGTACCCGCATGTGCAAAAACTACTCTACGCCCTCCTGATCACTTCATGCAAGCTTCGCCACTATTTTGAAAGCCACAAGATTACCGTGGTGATAGATTTCCCACTCGGAGACATCCTACACAACAGAGACGCAACAGGACGCATATCTAAGTGGGCAATTGAACTTGGTGCTCTCAATATTGATTTCACCCCATAGAAGGCAATTAAATCTCAAGCCCTGGCCGATTTTGTTGCCGAGTGGACAGAAATTCAACAACCTATGTCAAATACCATCCTTGATCATTGGAAGATATACTTTGATGGATCACTCAAGCTAGGTGGAGCCGGTGCAGGCGTTCTCCTCATTTCTCCAGATGGAAAACAACTCAAGTATGTCCTTCAGATATTATGGCAAGCTACAAACAATGAAGCAGAATACGACGCCCTCATCCACGGGCTACGAGTGGCAATTACCCTCGGAATCAAGCGTTTACTTGTATACGGTGATTCAGCAGTAGTCATCAATCAAGTCAACAAAGATTGGGACTGCACCAAAGAAAACATGGACGCCTACTGTGCCAAAATACGAAAGCTCGAAAAACATTTTCAAGGATTAGAAATTCTACACGTCCTATGCGATTCCAATGTTGCGGCAGACGTCCTCGCCAAGCTTGGATCAGACAGGGCGAATGTCCCACCCGGTGTATTCATAGAGGAGTTATCAGCTCTCTCTATCAAACAACCCGATGAGATAACCCCTGAAATCTCAGCTAAAGGCACCCAGATCTTGGTAATCACCACTTCATGGACCTAGGTTTTTATCGATTACATCAAAGAGAATAAGCTGCCAGTGGAAAAAGAGGAAGCTACCAGAGTTGTTCACAGAAGCAAGAATTACGTCCTAGTGGGAGACAAGCTCTACAGAAGAGCCACATCATCAGGAGTACTCCTAAAATGTGTCTCGTTTCAAGAGGGCAAAGAGATCCTAGATGAAATACACTCAGGTTGCTGTGGAAATCACGCTGCTTCAAGAACACTAGTCAGCAAAGCATTCTGCACCGGTTTCTACTGGCCAGCCGCTTTGAAAGACGCAGAAGAACTCGTTAGAAGATGCAAAGGTTGTCAAATGTTCGCAAGACAAGCTCATGTGTCAGCTCACAACCTCATCTGCATCCCACCTGCTTGGCCTTTCTCCTACTGGGGGCTGGATCAAGTAGGACCTCTCAAGAAAGCAAAAGGCAGTTTCGAGTACATCTTCGTAGCAATTGACAAGTTCACCAAGTGGATTGAATACAAACCACTCGTAAAATACAGCGCAGCCAAAGCAGTCGAGTTCATCCAAGACATTATGCACCGCTTCAGCATGCCCAATCGAATCATCATAGATTTGGGTTCTCCCTTCATAGCCACAGAATTCCAAAGTTGGGCACAGGACTGCAGCTTCAGAATAGATTACGCATCAGTCACACATCCAGAGGCCAACGGACAGGTTGAAAGGGCTAACAGACTCATACTAGCCAGATTAAAACCAAGACTGTATGAAGAACTAGTGGACTATGAATCAAAATGGATTGAAGAATTACCCAAGGTCATATGGGGGCTATGAACTCAAATAAGCAGGACCACCGGATACTCACCTTTCTTCCTGGTTTACGGATCAGAAGCCGTACTACCTGCCGACTTGATCTGGACGTCACCAAGGATAGAACAATATGACGAAGGAGAAGCAGAACACACCCGAAGATTAGAGCTCGACTATATAGAAGAAGTCAGAGTAAACGCTACCCTTCAATCAGCAAGATACCTCCAAGGATTAAGGCGCCACTACAACAAGAATACCCAGTCTCGATCATTACAAGTCGGAGACCTAGTACTAAGAAGAATACAAAAAACTGACGGACGCCATAAACTACTTAGTCCATGGGAAGGTCCTTTTATCGTTAAAAAAGTCACCGGACCAGGCACATACAAGCTGGTAACTGAAGACAGAAAAGAAGTCAACAATACATGGCACATCAGCCAGCTACGAAGATTCTACGCGTGAAGACAACTCAAGGGAAAATATATATACAAGCCACAAGAGATCAATGTTCATGATCAATAAAGATAGCGCTCATCAACAACATATGTACTATTATGACCTATCAATATTCATGATCAATAAAGATGATTCTTCCTCGACAAACATATGTCTTATTATGGCTTCTCCCGAGTTGTTTCCAATGAGCACCAAAAAGCAAAATGGTTGAAAAGACGCCTGAGCATACCGGTCGAGAGCAAAAGAGTTGAAAACATGCTTGAGCCCGCCGATGAGGGTAGCTAACAAGCTAACACCCGAAACAAAAAGCAAAATGGCTGAAAAGACGCCTGAGCATACCGACCGAGAGCAAAAGAGCTGAAAACATGCTTGAGCCCACCGATGAGGGTAGCTAATAAGCTAACACACAAACCAAAAAGCAAAATGGCTGAAAAGACGCCTGAGCATACCGCCTGAGAGCAAAAGAGCTGAAAATATTCTTGAGCCCGCCGATGAGGGTAGCTAATAAGCTAACACCCGAACAAAAAAGCAAAATGGCTAAAAAGACGCTTGAGCATACCGGCCGAGAGCAAAAGAGCTGAAAACATGCTTGAGCCCGCCCGATGAGGGTAGCTAATAAGCTAACACCCGAACCAAAAAGAAAAATGGCTAAAAAGACGCCTGAGCATACCGACCGAGAGCAAAAGAGCTGAAAACATGCTTGAGCCCACCGATGAGGGTAGCTAATAAGCTAACACCCGAACAAAAAAGCAAAATGGCTGAAAAGACGCCTAAGCATACCGACAGAGAGCAAAAGAGCTGAAAACATGCTTGAGCCCGTCGATGAGGGTAGCTAATAAGCTAACACCCGAACCAAAAAGCAAAATGGCTAAAAAGACGCCTGAGCATACCGGCCGAGAGCAAAAGAGCTGAAAACATGCTTGAGCCTGCCGATGAGGGTAGCTAATAAGCTAACACCTGAACCAAAAAGCAAAATGACTGAAACTAAGCCTGAACATAAATCAGAGCAACTTCAAGACAAGACCCTCTAGCTCCTTGTTCCAAATAGCAAGAGGCTCGAGAGCTACACTCAAAAGATACCAAGAAGCGCTACACGGTTTTGCTCAAGAAAGCACTCGGACGACGCTTGTTCCTGCTCGACAAGACTTGAAGGAACAAGATGAGGCTTACAGAGCTCTACCATGAAGTGCTCGGGGGCTTGTCGATCCTAGGATGTTTTTGCAACTAGAGATAGGACCAGATGCTGACCACACTCTGAGTTAAGCCGAAAATAAGAAGCTGGAGATGTCCTAAGTCTTTTCAGTACTAACAAGAACACAAAGTTTGTCGAGACAACGATCTATACCGAGTTGTTTACAAGTCACAGACGAAAACTAGACAAGCACTCGACAAATCAAGGAAACCTGTCAAGATATCAATCTACATATACCGAGTTGTTTACAAGGCACAAACGAAAGCCAGAAAAGCACTCGATAGATCAAGAAAGTTTGTCAAGACAGTGATTTACGTAAGCTGAGTTGTTTACGAGACAAAGAAATACAGACAAAGAAGACATCAACAAAAAATAAAGAATCTCCATTCAGTTTTCAAGTATAGTGTTTTGTTACAGAAGCTAGAATACAAAGGTCGATTACATCAGGCATTGTCATCAGGAGAAGAAACATCAATGTTAAGATTATCTACAATCTTCCTGGCTAAGTCATTGACCTTAGGCTCCAACCTCTCAACAGCATCCAGGTACTCTTGGCTCTTGGCTTCATCAGCAACCTTGGACAAAGGAAACTCCGGAGAAAGAACCCGGACCTAGGCAAGAACGTTCCTGGAACACAGATGGGCGCACCTCTTCATGAACTTTTGGAAACAAGTCGGCACTTGGGGAATAAATTGAGCCCAAGATTGACCATCATCTGCTGGAGTCCGGAGAAGGTCGGCTACTGACCGAAAAGACTTTCACAAAGCATTCCAGTTATTAGTAGCCGTTGCCAACTTACCAGTCAAGTCTTGAACAGTTTTTTAGGCCTGCACAAGATCCCTGTCAGCTCCACGCCTAATCAACTTAGCAAGCGCAAGTTCTTCTTCAGCTCGAGTAATTACCTCCTCAGCCTTGTTGTGGTTAGTGCGGGCGAGTGTCTTCATCTCCTCGATACCCCCCGAGAGCTTCTGCTTTTCAACTCGGAGAGCTAGGCCAAGCAACAAAAACAAGTCAGCAGAAAGGGAAATCAGAGTACAAAAGAAAAACAAGTCAACAGAAAGGGAAGTCAGAATACAAAAGGAAACAAACAGAACCCGCAATACCTTTGCACTCGTTCTTCATGGACTCCACCGCAGCATCCTTTTGCTTCTCCGCCTCTACCACCTGGGCACGAAGAGCCTTCTCCTCCTTTTGGTGCATTTGGCGCTCAGTCTCCATCTCGGCTCGGCAGAGATCAAGCTCTGCCTTTAGGGCGCTTACCTCAGAAGACAACTTTTCTCATTTTCGGACGAGAAAAAGAAGCCAGTATGATCCCGAGAAAAAGACTAAACAAAAAGAGAGAGAGAGAGAGAAGGCATAAAGAACAAAACAAAGACAAACATCCAAAGAAAGAACTTCAGAAAAACATACCTGGAGCTTTTCCCCAAAAGAAGTCACAAACGTCACCAAGTTTCCCCAGGCACCGGTCAGCTCTGACAACCGATGAGTAGCATCAAATTGATGCAACACATCATCGTCCAAGCACTGACTGCTGGTTCCAAGGAGAGCAGAGGGAGAAGCCGGCGTAGGCAAAGAGGGCAAAACCAAGGTCATATCCTGGGAAGCCCCGGCTACCTCCTCAGAAGTACCCACCGCCGTGGCCACGGTCACCTCTGGAGCAACAGGATCAACGGCAGTAGGGGAACCAGCTTTCCTCACAGCCACCTCGCCGACCGAGCATTCCAAGTCCCGAGACTCAGCGCGCAGAGGCAGGTCAGAGGACTAAGAAGAAGTCGATGGAGGGTTAAGGGAAAGCGAGGGTCTGCAAGATGATAAGAAAACTCGACGATAAGAATATGAGTCAGGGAAAAACGAGAAGAGAAGCAAAGAAGCATAACAAGGGATCACTTACTCAGCTATCTTCTTCTTCAGAAGACCAACAGAAGACCTCACAGGGGGAACCACAGCGGCAAAAATGTCACCACCACTCGACGACAGGAGCGGCATAGCTGGTATCGAAGCCCCAGAAGAACTCAGTATCGGAGCTATAGAAGAACTCGGTGCCGGAGCCCTAGAAGAACTGGTACCCGATGACTGCTTACTACAAAGAAATCAAGACCAAAGTCAGAACAAAGGAGGGGTTCAACAATAGGAAAACAAGAAAAGAACTCACCGACGCGCGACAAGAGGCGCATCATCAGCCTCGTCTTCCTCACTCTTGACCAAGGGCACCATAGCTCTAGCTAAAAAAGGACAAAAGTGCTCGGTCAAAGATAAAAACAAACAGCAAAAGGACAGAGCATATTAATATGCTCACCTAAGAGCATGCTAGCTACAACTGGAGTACCTAGATGAGTACTCGACTGGCGAGACTTCTTGGCAGCAGATGGAGCAGAAGAAGAACTATCCGCTCGCCCCTCTTTCTGAAAGTACGAGGAGCTCGAGGAACTAGACGAGGAACATATTCTTCATATACGTCAGAAAATGCGGAAGAAACACCCAGAAGCATCATGGTGTTTGAAACTTACTGGTCAAGGACACCCCAGCAAGACTACCCCCAGCCTCCACATTTGCAGGGAGATCATCAAGGGGAATTGGATCAGCGAAATTACGCCCCAATTCCTATAAAAGAGTAAAACAACAAGACAAGGAAGATTAAGCAAAAGTGGATACAACGAAAGAGAATCAAAAGTACCCACATAAAGAAAAGAACAACTCACAGTAGGGGGCGGGTTCTTAGCACTGTACTCAAGGACAGCAAGCGGAATGACGCTTACTCCTTTCAGCATCTTCTGGAGATGCTCGAGCACCTCCTCGTCGGTCAACTCAAGGGCAGGGACCATACGAGAAGGGTCCTCCACCCCAGAGTACTCGAAACCATAATGTTCGCGCTCCTTCAAAGGTTGAACTCGGCGGTGAAGAAAACTTAAAATAATCCCGAAGCCGGTCAAGCCTTGCTGTTTCAGAGTGCAAATCCTCTTGAGAAAAGGCTTGATCGTCTGGAGCTCAGCAGTCATCACATGGTTCTTTTCCCATCGGTCATTAACTAAGGGACCAGATCCGGAGTGAACAGAAAGAGGAGGAATCAAGTTGGCAGCATAAAACCAGTCAGCACACTAATCCCTCACAGAATCAACCAGGTCATAGTCAAAGAATTTGCTTCTAAAACCCTGGCAAAACTGAATCCCACAGCCACCAAGAACGCTGGTGTCATCACGGCGAGGTTGGGGCTTCAGATGAAAGAAGTAGCGAAAGAGGGAAAGAGAAGGAGGAATTCCAAGGAAAGTTTCACAGAGATGAATAAAGACAGAAAGATGAAGGACAACATTGGGAGCAAGATGATTCAGGATAATCCCAAAATAGTTGAGAAACCGATGAAGAAAAGCAGAAGCCAGGAGGCAAAGTCCAGCACGGATAAATGAGACAAAAAGAATAATCTCACCAAGACCTAGAGCAGGGACCCGATGCTCGCCTAGAGCCCTCCATTCAGCAATGTTCTTGCTCTGGATCAGTCCATCGCCAACAAGCTCGTGAAGCTGGTCTTCAGTCGTTGTCGGAGCCGGCCAAACCTTCTAGGCAGCCCTCATGGCCATGAACTCTTGGTTCTCGATCACGGAAAGTGACGACTCCTCATCCACAAAGGCTGCCTAGGACTTGCTCACGGCTTTCTTCCTACCCATGTACTAGCGGAAGCAAAAAGGCACTAGGGAAAGATGAGGCTCAGACGACAGCGCTCAGATGACGATGGCAATGGCGACAGCGGAATTTCGAAGGCTAGGGTTTCAAGGCAAAGGCAGGGTACCAAAGAAAAGGAGGAGAAAGGCCCTTAAATAGATTTTACGCCAGTAAAGACGCGGCCCACCAGGCCCGTTAAAACATGGCGTGAGAACACAACGGTCCATTTACTGATACAGCTAAAATGACGGAAGGCACAAATCCACACAACGGTACAGTTCAACGGGGAGATTTCGGACTTATCCATCCAGCAAAATGGCAGAGTTACCATATTGCTGCAAAAGAACTCATCAGCCATGAAGCAATGGAAGGTTACCTCACAAGGAACATAACAACCTGGTCCTAACAGAAAGAACTCAGAAATCTCATCAACAACTGGGACATCAGGAGAATAAAGAATGACAACTCAGAAGACAAGATTCTTTCTATTATAAATGGTTTCAAAAAATAGAAGATTACACATCTTACAAGACCCAACGAACTTGGTACTACGACAAACAAGGTAGCAAAGAGGAACCCGGACACAGCTAGGCTCTGGAACGACTACGTGTTCCAAATTGCTACTCGGTAGAACAAACCACACTCGGCTACACTATTTTCTTCAAAGGACGAACGCAGTACATCCAAGGCGGAAATCAGCAGCACGATAGGACAACATTGAGCAGAGAAGGCCAGCAGGCATCTGTCCACCCAAGTCCGATGTGATGCTGGATATGGTGTTGATCTGCACCGGACAATCTCAGGGCAGGCGACGAGGATCAACCCAGAACTGCCAGATGAAGGAACTAAGCCCACATCACAAGACTTCCTCCAACTACCGCCACGTACATCCTGGTATATTGCTACTATGGGATTAGTCTACCTCTAATCCCTATCACAAGACTTCCTCCAGCTATGACAAGATATACAAGAACTACAAAATACGCCCGGGGGCTGCTCTACTTCACAAACTACCATATTCATGACTACAGAGACTTCAGAACAAGCAACAAAATGCTCAATGAATCAAAACAGCACTCCAGGAGGGTATTTATAGATAGAAGGAGCGGTGCACATGGACCAGGAGCACCAATGAAACAAGCCTAACAAAGGACACAGTGAAAAGACAGAACTCAATAATGGAGGACTCAGAAGTGAAGGAACAGTACTTGAAAACGAGCATATTCGGAAGAATATACCAACACTGTGCGGCTCATGAACAAACAACATTTATACTCAACTACCACCATGCAACTACACCTGACAAACAGTAGACTACCAGAGAACATGCCAATACCCTGCTACCGAGTTCTTTCTAAACAAAAGAACCCAGATATATGCTCAGGGGCTGCAACAGGAGAGGTTTTTAGTTCTTTTGAATGACATAAGATTCAAGACCCTCCAACTTTTTATTCCAAATAGCAAGAGGCTCAGGGGCTACACTCAGTGAGTGCACTTTTTCTTCAAAAAAGCGCACATCACTCAAAAGACTTCTTCAGAACAAGAATTTTCAAACAACATAAAGATTCAGGACCCTCCAACTTTTTGTTCCAAATAGTAAGAGGCTCGGGGGCTACACTCAGTGAGTGCTCTTTTTCTTTAGAAAAAGCGCACGTCACAGAGAAGACTTCTTCAAGGCAGACCACTTCATGACCTTAAGACAAAAAGAACCCAGAACGAGCCATATCCGAGTTCTTTTTGACCTTCAACGAAGAAACAGAGCAGTTTCAAGACAAGATCCTCTAGCTCCTTGTTCCAAATAGCAAGAGGCTCGGGGGCTACACCTAGATGCATGAACTTTTTTCAAAAAGCACACACCACTCAAAGATCTAAAGAAGCGCTGCATGGTTTCACTCAAGAAAACACTCGGACGACACTTGTTCCTACTCGACAAGACTTGAAGGAACAAGACGAGGCTTCCAGAACTCAACCATGAAGTGCTCGGGGGCTTGTTGGTGCGGGACCCATGGGATACCCCGCAAGGAAGGGAGAAGATCTAGTCTAATTAAGATTCTTCCCCTGTAATCTTAGTAGTAGTATTATTCTGTAATCCTACTAGGAACTCTCATTGTAAACTAACTAGGATTCTGACCTCTTGACTATATAAAGGAGGGCAGGGTTCCTAAGGACGGGCGACTATTGGACAATTGTACAACACAACACTTTACGATCAATCCAACGCAAAAGGCTAATGCCAACTGGACGTAGGGCTATTACTTGATCATCGATCAAGGGTCCAAACCAGGATAAATCGACTATCTCTTGCATTTACCGTCGAGTTCTGCATACGCTGAAGCCCAAACATACTACCTCAGGGACCCCCATGGCAGGCTATCGGTGGTCAAACATCGACAGACTTTTCGGGGCCGCCTTCTCTTGCTGTGTGTTCACACAAGGAAGCAGTAGATTATCTAACAATTCTTCGTCTAATCCTACTGCTATCCCTTGTACCGCCTCCATGTCGATCATCTCCTTTAGCTCCGTGAGTCAAAGACGTCCGAGCGGCTTGGTGAGGACGTTCGCCAGTTGCCGACTAGTTTCGACGAACTCAATGACGATCTGCCCCTCATCGACACAGTCCTTGAGGAAGTAGAACTTCACGTCGATGTGCTTGCTCCGGTCGTGGAGAACCAGATTCTTCGCGAGGGCGATGGCGGGCTGGTTGTCCACCATCAGTGCTGGTGGGTGAGCTTCTGCACCGGTTAGGTCGCCCAGCAGCCGGCGTAGCCACACAACTTGGCACGCCACTGTGGCCGCCGCTACGTACTCTGCCTCACACGTAGATAGCGCCACCACCTTCTATTTTAGCGACAACCATGAAATTGGAGCCGACCCGAGGAAGACGAGCACGCCAGAGGTGCTCCGTCGTCCGTCGATGTCCCCCGCCATGTCTACATCGCTGAACACAGTGAGCTGCAGCCTACTCCCGCCGGTCTTGGGAAAGATGATCCCCTGATCCACCATCCTTTTGACGTAGCGCAGTAGTCACTTCACCGTAGCCCAGTGATCCTCTCTAGGATCCTCCATGAAGCGACTGACGCAGCACATGGTGAACGCAATGTCTGACCTCATGTGGACTAGGTAGTGCAGACCGCCGATGATGCTCTGGTAGAGTGTTGCATCCACCTTCGCCGCGGTGCTGGCCTTCGTCAGCTTCAGCCGCTCCTCCATCGGAGTCACGCATGGCTTGCACTCAGCCATGCCGCTCCGCTCCAACAGCTTCGAGGCATACGCGCTCTGACCGAGCGTGAGTTCCTCCTTCCCCTATCTCACCTCGATGCCGAGGTAGTAGGAGAGTGCGCTGAGATCGCTCATTCGAAAACGAGCCTCCATCTCGCGCTTGAAGCTATTGATGTCCTCCGTGCACGCGTCGGTGATGATCAAGTCATCCACATACACGCCGACAATGACCTCCTCCTTCCCCCATCGCCGCGTGTAGAGCGCGTGCTCGGTTGCGCACCTCATGAACCCAAGCTCGCCCAGCATGGCATTCCACGCTCATGGGGCCTACCGCAGCCAGTAGAGCGCCTTGCGCAGTCGGAGCACCCTGTGCTCCGCTCCCTTGACGGCAAAACCTGGAGGTTGCCTGACGAAGACCGTCTTTGCAAGCTCGCCGTTGAGGAAGGCCGATTTAACGTCCAAGTGATGGACGCGCCAGTTCTTTACTGCTGCCATGGCTAGTAGCAAACGAACAAACTCCATGCGTGCTACTGGCGCAAAGACTTCCTCGAAGTCAATGCCCTCACGCTGAACAAAGCCTCGGGCGATGAGGCGCGCCTTGTGCTTGACAATGGCGTCGAGCTCGTTCCGCTTGACCTTGTACACCCACTTCAGGCTAATCGGATGGCATCCTAGAGGTGGATCGATGAGCTGCCATGTCTCATTTTCCTCGATCGCCTTCATCTCCTCCATCATCGCCCGTCGCCAGTTCCCATCATGTTTGGCCAGCGTGAACATGGGTGGTTCCTCCGCACTAACAAGTAGCAGCTCTCGGTCATTGAGTAGCCGACCAGGCAATCCTGAGGGCCCTGTACCACCAACGATGTCGTCCAGCCTGCGGAACCACACCTCCTTACCTTCATGGAAGGCATCCACGAACTCAGTGATGTCACTTGGAGGTGAGGCGAACTCGATCGGTATTGATGGAGTTCTCTGTTCCGCCGGAGTGCTCGGCACAGCACCCGGAGTGCTCAGCACCCCAGTTGTAGTGCTCAGCAGTACTTCTAGACAGCTCATCACTACCCCTGCAGTGCTCGGCACCACTATAGGAGTCCTCAGCCTCAGTCTTAGAGTGGTTGGCACCATTGCAAGACCTCTTGGCTTCGCTACGGGAGCGCTCGGCACCTGTCCTGGAGTGGTCGGCACCACTACAAAACCTCTCGACACCACTCCTGGTGTGCTCGGCACTCCTCCCGAAGTGCTCGGCATCCCTCCCGAAGTGCTCGGCACTGCCCTAGGAGTGCTCGGCTCTGTTGCTGGAGTGCTCGGCACCCCTCCTAGAGTGCTCGACACCTCTTCCTCAGCGTCTCCACCACCGTGGATGACCAAGTGTTCGATGACGAAGGTCCTGGTGAAGCCGTCAGCTTCCCCCATGCTCAGACTGGTCCAGTCCCAAGCCACCTTCTCGTCGAACACAACGTTGCGCGAGACAAGTACCTTGTCTCCGCATGGGACGTAGAGCTGGTATGCCTTGGTACCCTCCGCGTAGCCCAGGAACACCATCGGTGTGCTCCTGTCCTCCCGCTTAGTGAGGATTGGCTTTGTCTTTCTGCGTGGCCGATGCAGCCAAATGTTCGGAGGAAGGACACGCTCGGCTTGCGCCCATACCAAGCTTCGAACGGCGTCTTGCCCTTTAGGGCCTTGGTGGGAGCACGGTTGAGGATGAACACTACCGTGGTCACCGCCTCACCCCAGAACCTTGCTAGCATGCCTTTGGCCTTCATCATAGACCGAGCCATGCTGACCACCGTCTGGTTCCGCCTCTCCACCACGCCATTCTGTTGTGGCGAGTATGGCGCGGTGTGGTGTCGCACCACACCCTGATTCACGCAGTACGCAGCGAACTCCACTGAAGTGAATTCGCCGCCGCGATCAGTCCTCAGCACACAGAGCTTCTTGCCGCTCTCGGCATCCGTGCGCATCTTGAACTTCTTGATCGCCGCCGCCGCTTCATCCTTGCTCATCAGGAGTTGCAGCCACATGTAGCGACCGCAATCATCCACGAGCAGGAGGAAGTACCGCCGACCACCGTTTGTAGATGGCGTGATCGGCCCACAGTGGTCGCCGTGGACGAGCTTGAGAGCATCCTCCGCGTGATACTTGGCCGCCTTTGGGAATGGTAGCCTCCTCTGCTTCCTGGCCAGGCAGCTGTCACATAGCTCGCCTCCGTGCTTGATGTGGGGTAGCCCTCGGACCATCTTCTCCAGCCAACCAAGCACGTCAAAGCTAAGATGTCCGAACCGGGCATGCCATAGCCACGGCTCCTCAGTGTGCCTTGCCACCAGGCACACCGGCTGCTCTACCTTCAGGTCGAGTAGGTACAACCGGTTCAGGGACCTCTTCACCTTGGCAAGAAGTCGTTGCTCCCGGTCCCTGATCCTAAGGATTCCGTCCTTGATCAGTACCTCGCTACTGCGCTCATCCAGCTGAGCAATGCTGATGATGCTCGAACGCAGCTACGGGATGTAGTATACATCCGTTCACGCGCGGTGCTCCCTGTTCTGGCACATAAAGATGATGGTGTCATGCCCTTGGATTTCCACCCATGAGTCGTCACCAAACTTCATCGTACCGGTAACATCGTCGTCGAGCTCGGAGAAGGATGCCTTAGAGCCCATCATGTGGTTGCTGGCACCAGAGTCTAGGTACCACCGTTGCTCCTGGTCGGCGCCCACACGTCCGAGGTGGACTTGGGCGCGTGGTTCGTCGAGGTCCGTCATCACCTCTACCTTCTCCTCGGCCTCGACGTCGTGCAGTGCACATAACATCGCCATCAGGATAGTGGCCTCATCATAATCATCAGCTTGCGCCAGATGAGCCTCAGCCTTCTTTTCCTGCTTGCGATTTGGGCACTCTCATGCCCAATGGCCCGTCTTCCCGCAGCGTCGACAGGCGTTGGGGTCGACCCGCTTCTTCTTCTCCGAAGAAGCCTTGCCGCAGCGCTTGCCATCGCCACCGCGACTGGAGGAGGCTACCCCGGAGTTCCTCCGAGTAGCCCACTCCTCCCCTGTCAGCAGCACTTTGCCGCTGTCCTTCGTTGCTGTCGCCTGCTCCAGGTGCTCGTCCACCGCCCGCAGATGGCTTGTCACATCCTCAATGGTGAGGGTGGACAAGTCCAGCATCGTCTCTATGGAGAGAGCGATCTGGATGTACTTTGCCGGTACAGAGTGGAGGTACTTGGAGATCGCCTCCTCTTCGTCGACGGTGACGCCGTGGCTCTTCAGTTTGCTGATGAGCATCTGCAGGCGGAGGGAGAAGTCCTCCACCGTTTCACCATCCTTGAACTTGAGGTTGGCGTACTCCTGTTTCAGAAGCTGGGCCATCGCCTTCTTTGCACGGTCGGAACCGACGCGCATCGCCGCAATAGCCTCCCACGCCTCCTTAGCAGAGCTCTTCGCCCCCAACGGCTCCCTGTACTCTGCCGGTACAGCAGCAGGATAGCCTCCAACGCTGATATGTCATCTTCCTCATTGTCGGTGCCCTTGCCAACACCATTCCAGAGCCGTCGGACTCTGAGTTTGACTTTCATGGTCACCTATCACTCTTCATAGTTGGTGCGAGTCAGCGTCGGCCAACTGGTGCCGCCGACCTTCCGCACCGTACGAACAACGACCTCCTGTCGTGGTTGGGCAGCCACAGCAGTGCCACTGCTGTTGCCCATCTCCGAACCGTTCGTCATCGCCAGCGGTTAGTCCGGCGACGGCGCTTGTACGGCTCTGATACCACCAGGATCACCGGCTCAGGTGAGTCGACCGCTCACCAGTCTTGCCGAGCACCCGCTAGTGTTGCCGAGCACCCACTAGCCGTGCCGATCACGAACAGACGTTGTCCGACAACACGCTATGGCTAGAGGTAGAAGAAGAAGGGAGAACAGAGCATACACACACAGTACAAAGAGACACCAGCGTTGGCCGGAGATGACAAATCTGAACTCTCTTTGTTGAGTTGCAGTGGCAAACTATATATACAACTCTATCCATCTAGTCCTAGTATAGCTGTACTGCTGTAACAGTAACTATATAACACAGCAGGGCTGACTTCTGCGCCTGTCCCTACATGTGGTTACAGTGCGGCAGGTGAGCCGTTCGACGCCTACCTCTACAGTGGCTACAATACCACAGCAGGGGGACTTTTCGGCGCCGCCTTCCCTTGCTGTGTGTTCACACAAGGAAGCAGTAGATTATCTAACAAATATAACCTAATGCTTCAGATCATCACCATTCACCTGGTGTTCTGCCAATACAAAAAAAAAAGGAATATAGCTGCTAAAAAACAAGACACGGACGAAGAACAGAATCACTCTGAACTGAAAAATCCAACGAATTTTCGGAACAAAAACTATGTGATACATCTAAAGCTCTTTCGCTGCTGATCATCTGCATGCAAGGCTCAGAGCCTCAGACTATGTCCTTCAGACCTGGCCGGATGTCCTATTGCAACAGTTTCTGTCCCGTGCATAGAAACTTTTAACTGCACTTCACAATACATGTTTACCTGCTGTCTGTCGGTCACCTTGCGCCCTTAGCATATCCCCACAGTTTCAACAGATACAGATGAGCCAAGAAAAAATAACAAGTAAACTGTTGAGAACAGGCAAGATTTACATCAGTGTTTCGTCTCTTGTTTACGGAGATACATTGCACCAGTCATCCATCATGACACCTCATCTTGGATAAAAGCATCTATGTTGGATAAAAGCAGATCCTATAGGCCCTGTTCGTTTATCTTATAATCCGTTTTTTTCAGCTTGTTTTTCAGCCGGAACAGTGTTTTTCTCTAACAACAAATCAGCCGAAACAGTGTTTTAGCTTGTTTTTCAGCGAAGCGAACGGCGCCTATAGGAATCCAAAGAGTTTATTTATTCCCTTAATCATGGTACAACTTGCTGGCATAATCGTGACTGGTTTACTGAAACTAATTTGATTGGATCTGCTTTTCAAATTAGTCTCCAACATAGACGCATCAAATTACTAATGCATCTCCTGGAAAGCTCGACTCTTTTTTAAGGATCAACAACATTTATTTTCATTATTGATATTTACAGCCATTACAAAACTGTAACAATCTTCAGAATGTAACACAACAACTCAGCTTCTCAACATTTATTGCTCCACAAAATATAGCCTAATGGTTCACATCACCACCATGCTCCTCCAATACATAAAAAAAAATCTATGTGAGACATCCGAAGCTACTCCTGCTTTTGCTGCAGATCATCTCCATACCAGGCCCAGACTATGTCCTTCAGCCCTGGCCGGATGTCCTCTTCCAACAGTTTCTGGTACTCAACTGAATCACCACTTGTTTGTTTCATCTCAATGAGATGGTAGGATGGTGTAATCTCAAAGATCTCCGTGTCAAACTGAAGGACACCATTCCTCCCCTCCCTCCTCCCTTGAATCTTGACAATGCCATTATCCTTCTTCCTTATCCTGAGATTCAGTGCTTTTGCAACCTCTTCAAGCTTTGAGATGATGGCCAAGGCAGGCTTATCTGAAGTGAACCTTGTTTCCTTTCTGCACTCCTTTTTGATAAATAGACCAGACAGGTCCAACCCTGTTGAGAATGAGATAATTTCAAAGGCATTTAGGTTTGTGGCAGCCAGGGGCTTCATATCTTCGTGAGCAATCTTCTTACGCCTAGTAGCAAGCACTGGGGCAGCATTCTCATTAAGAATTTTCTCCTTTACTGCACGGATCTCCCCAGGACCCTTTCGGAACCAGGTAGACTCTTTTATCTTCTGAATTGAAATTCTTGTGCTCGGGTTGGGGTCGAGGATCTTGTACAACAGCTTCTTGAGTTTGTGTGAAAACCAACTGGGGCACCTGAAATCACCATGCTGTATCTTCCTATACATCTCCATCAAGTTTGGGCCCTGGAAAGGGAGACAGCCAGCAGCAAGAACAAACAGGACAACACCACAAGACCAGATGTCTGATTTTGCACCATCATAGCCTATCTTGCTGATCACCTCTGGAGCTACATACGCCGGTGTTCCACAGGTAGTATGGAGCAGGCCATCTTGCCTCTTTGACTCTGAAAGTGCGCTCAGTCCAAAATCTGTCACCTTGAGGTTCTCATTCTCATCCAGCAGCAGGTTCTCAGGCTTCAAGTCCCGGTGATAGACACCTCGGCTGTGGCAGTGATCCACTGCACTAATGAGCTGCTGGAAGTATTTGTGTGCAGCAGCCTCTGTGAGCTTGCCACTCTTGTCAAAGAGCTCACCACCTTTCACATACTCCATGACAATATATATCTTGTTTCTTGTCGCCATGACCTCATGAAGATGAACAATGTTCTTATGCGCCACTAACCTCATTGTTGTGATCTCACGCTTTATCTGCTCAGAAAGCCCGACCTTGAGCACTTTGTCCTTGTCCATCATCTTGATAGCAACACTCTGGTTGGACTCAAGATTCCTTCCATAGTGCACCTTGCCAAACGTGCCTTTCCCCAGCAGTCTCCCCATCTCATACCGCTCCATCAAAGTGTTCCCTCTGCTCTCCATATCTTTTATTATCTTGAAAAGTATACAAAACACAGGGCTACCTTTCTGTTACCAATCAGGTGGACAACAAAGATTTTAGCCCTCCTCCCCCATGTCATGGTCCATGACGGTGAACAGCATTCTTATGGCCTGGTTGTGTCGGAGTCTGAAGGGCGTGGAGTTGGTGAAGGTGAGGTGATCGCTCACATCAAGAGACGAGCAGACCAGCAGATTTTGCGGAGCAGCGAGGTCCTTGATGTTGCAGCAGAAATCTCTTCTATGAAAGCACATCTTTCAGCATTCCCTGAGATTTTAGCTTCTTGTTATGGTGGTTGTAATCTGCACAAAAGAAAAGAAGCATAATTAGACTCTGAAATTGGAGGACCACATGAAAAGCTAACAGTTTCAGTTAGCTACTGTATGGGCCGCATAACAACAAAATCAACCAAATAAAGGCTTTACAAAAAAATAAAACATGCTGGCTGTGTATGTATATCAACAATACAGTATAAAGTGCCAGGTAATGGAATAAGACAATAAGTTAGAAGAGTCCAACAAAGGACAGCATCATTTATCAATAATCAATAGAAGGCACAAAGAAGGTAAAAAGCAGGATCCATGGAATCGCACTTTTTCTGCACAGTCTAACTAGCTATTTGGGCCCCAGCGAATGCTCTTCCGATCTCTAATAAGGCCTCGTTTAAATTCAGGGCGTAAAGTTTTAGAGTCACATCGGGTGTTACATGGAGGTGTGGTATGGAGCGTTCGGATATTAATAAAAAAATAAATTACAGAATCCATCGGTAATCCGCGAGACGAATTTATTAAGCCTAATTAATCCGTCATTAGCACATACGTTACTGTAGCACCACATTGTCAAATTATGGACTAATTAGGATTAAAAGATTCGTCTCGCAAATTAGTCGCAAACTATGCAATTAGTTATTTTTTAGTCTATATTTAATACTCCATGTATGTGTCCAAACATTCGATAGGATAGGGAGTAAACTTTAGGGGAGGAACTAAATAAGGCCTAAGAATCCAAGCCATAGCACAGTAATAGTGCCAATAGTTGATAGGAAATCTAAGGCAAAGGGCATCCATGGCCAGCGGCGGATTCAACGGTGGTGGTGGTGGCCCCCCTACCGATACCGGAGCCCTGGAGCCCCCTGGATTTTTAGGCAAAGTTCTATCGTGTAGGTGGGGCTGAGACTTAAGATCGAGCAGTAGTCGGAGGTATGTTACTATCGCACTTTTGTTCAATTTCCCTAAAATTTTTCATGGATCCGACGCTGTCCATGGCAACAACCACAAGATGTCAACTCTCTGCATTCAAAGATTCACTCATTCTCATGCACAAGAACTTCGTTCAGAGGAAACTGAAACAAGCAACGATGGAAGGAAAAAAAAAAATATCCGCAGGCTATGTGGACAGAGGGAAGGGGCCATAACCGAAGGAAAAAAAATTGGCCTTTCACAAACCTAACGCCTGGAGACATAAGGCTGCATGAGCTTATATCCTGTGGGAATCCGACTGAAAGCACAGTTTGGCATCAAGACGAAATTAAAGGCACCGCGGGATGCAGACCAAGGAAAAGCCGCCTACTTTTCTTTTCATGAATCTATGCACCACAGCTAACAGGGAGGCGCTAGGTTCTTGGTACAATCTACGCCATGCGCCCTTACACTACAGCAAAGAACCCGTAAACAGAACTGGAACGCATGGTGGCGGACGGCGGCTGGCATGAACCAAGACTGAAACTGAAAGTATAGATAGATGAGGAGACAGAGGGATGGACTGGTTGTGTTACCAGTTGCGACGCCACCAAGACGAGGAGGACGAGGAGTGTGAGGACGACGGGACAGGAAAGCCAAAGCTTTGTGAGGTGGCTACCCCGCTTTTTTTTTGGCGGAATATATGGCCGTTGCCTGAGTTCCTCTGAGCTTGGGACTTGGGATGCCGCGACAACGAGGAGAGGAGGCTCCTCTTCTTTATACAGGGGAGCCAGGGGGAGCAGCCGATTTTTTTTTTTGTTTTTCTACCCTTTTTTTTTAAGATTTTCACAAATACGCCTATGCAGATATCCTTTCAAAAACTAGATCCTGGGGTCGGCGCCGTTGCAATTGACGCCGAGATTAGAGAGGCCGGTGGCATGCGTGGTGGTGACGTGGCAGCCTACACTGATAGAGAACAAAGCTTTACTCCCGGTGGGGAACCCCCTCTAGTCCCGGTTCCCCACCCGGGAGCAAACATCCCTTTAGTCCCGGGTCAGGAACCAGGATTAAAGGGGGACCTTTAGTCCCGGTGAGTAACACCAACCGGGACTAAAGGTCCTCCCAGCTTTAAAAAAATAATGCCTCCCACCGCTGCGTCCCGTGAGATTCGAACCCAAGACCTCATGCATTGCCTCGCGCGTAGCTTACCACCCCACCTACACAACACATCTGACAAAGGATGGGATGCTTCCCTTTTGAACTAACCCATCGGAGGACCTTTAGTCCCGGTTGGTGTTACCAACCGGGACTAAAGGGTCCTTTAGTCCGGGTTGGTGTTATCAACCGGAACTAAAGGGTCTACCTACCAACCGGGACTAAAGGTTGGGAACTTTTAGTCCCGGTTGGTGGCTCCAGCCGGGACTAAAGGTCCCCTGCCACTGTGCCGAGCGCAGTAGCCGTTGGGCAGTGATCTTTAATCCCGGTTGGAAACACCAACCGGGACTAAAGGTCTCTCTAGTTCCGGGCGCAAAAAATGTCGAGACTAGAGCCCATTTTGACCTCGGATGAAAGGTCTGTTCTCTACTAGTGCTAGCTCGACGCCGAGGTAGGCGCCACGCATCTTGGCGCCGAGGTAGCTTACACAGAGGCCCCTTAAGTCAGGTTTCATATCTCTCTTTCTCTCTCACTTTCTCTCATTCGCTTTCAGTTCGACGCCCGTTCGCGCCGCCTCCATCTTCTCGTCGCCGGCCGCCTCCCCGCCACTCCTCCTCGCCCGCCGGCTCCTCCCCGCCCTTGCCCGCCTCCGCGCCGGGCGCCAGCCACCCTCTGCCGCTCGACCGGGGCAGCGGTGCCAGGGCCGGGGTCCGGGTGCCCGCCTCTTGTGGCCAGCCGCCTCCGCCCGCTTGGCCGCGCCGGTGCCCACCCAGGGAGCACGAGGGGGCGCCCCAAGGGACGCGTGGCAAGCTTCCCCGCCGGCCGCCTCCGCCTCCCGTCGACCGGCTCAGCTCCCCTGCACCGGCAGCGCCTCCCCTCCACTCGAGCAAGGTACATTACTTTGTTAATTTTCTTCTTAGTTAACAATAGTTAGTTAGTGTAATAGTGATTTACATAGGTATATAGATATTTAGATAGATAGGTAGATAGATGGATACTTAGGTAGATGGTTACTTAGGTAGTTAGTTAAATATTTTGTGTAATTAGCTATTTACATAGATTGATACATAGATACTTGGTTACATAGGTAGTATTTAGTAGTAGTTAGTAGTGACTTGATAGTATCTATTTATTTAGTTATTACGTACTAGAGACCCTCTACTTAGTATCTAGCATCCATTTTGGACTAAAGTAGTGCACCTTAGGCTTTTTACCAGTTAGAAGTTTGTAGGCGGTCTTTTCTCCTTTCTTGTGAAGATATAAGCGGTTGATAGCATGGCATGCCGTGTTGGCCGCTTCCGCCCAATAGTTGGTTGGAGTCTTGTATTCATCCAACATTGCTCTTGTGGCTTCTATGAGCGTTCGGTTCTTCCTCTCCACAACACCATTTTGTTGTGGAGTGTATGGAACCAAAAACTCATGCTTGATTCCTTCTTCATCAAGAAACTCTTCAATGTTGGTGTTCTTGAACTCTGTCCCATTGTCACTTCTAACTCTCTTGGTTTTGACATCAAACTCATTTTGGGCTCTTCTTGCAAACTTCTTGAAGATACCTTGGACTTCACTCTTTTCACACAAAAAGAACACCCAAGTGAAATGAGAATAATCATCAACAGTTACAAAATCATATTTGTTACCACCAATGCTTATGTAAGCGACGGGTCCAAATATGTCCATGTGAAGCAACTCTAATGGCATTTCGGTTGTCAGTTGTCACAACATTCTTGACGGGATGTTTAGCTCCAACTTGTTTTCCCGCTTGGCATGCGCTACAAATCCTATCTTTCTCAAAAGAAACATTTGTTAGTCCAAGGATGTGTTCGCCCTTTTGAAGTTTGGCCAAGTTCCTCATCCCAACATAGGCAAGTCAGTGATGCCATAACCAATCCATGCTAGATTTTGCCATTAAACAAGTCTAGGGATTTACTCTATTTGATGTGAAATCAACTAGATAGAGTTTCCCTTTTAAATGACCCATAAATGCAATAGAGGAATCCTCCCTTCTATAGACTTCCACACCCTTATCCGTAAAGAGACAATTATAACCCATCTCACAAAGTTGTGAAACGGACAACAAATTGTATCTCAATGAATTCACAAGTAAAACATTAGAAATAGAATTATCATTTGATATAGCAATTTTACCCAAACCAAGGACTTCTCCTTTTCCATTGTCACCAAACACAATATTTCCACTTTGATCATGACTTGGTTGAAATGATGTGAACATGTCCTTCTCTCCGGTCATATGATTGGTGCATCCACTATCCAACAGGAATATTCCTACAAAGATAAATTAAGCTTTTGTTTTAGGTACCCAAAAAGATTTGGGTCCTAGGGGGTTAGTCACATAAAACTTGGGCACCCAAACACTCCTCATAATTTCCTTTCTCTTTTGGGCACCAACATACTTAACCACAATCTTGCCATCCTTGCCCCAACAACACATATAGTCACTAGCATAGCACCATGGAAGTGGTGCTTGTGGCTTGGGGACATCAGATTGCTTTGTCTTGATTGTCTTGGTACTTGTAGGTTGGATCTTTGGAATGCAGACCTTGTTGTTGGCCTTGCATATTAGCTCATCAAGAGCAACGCCATGCGCCCTTACACTACAGCAAAGAACCCGTAAATAGAACTGGAACGCATGGTGGCGGACGACGGCTAGCATGAACCAAGACTGAAACTGAAAATATAGATAGATAAGGAGACAGAGGGATGGCCTGGTTGTGTTACCAGTTGCGACGCCACCAAGACGAGGAGTGTGAGGACGACGGGACAGGAAAGCCAAAGCTTTGTGAGGTGGCTACCCCGCTTTTTTTGGCGGAATATATGGCCGTTTCCTGAGTTCCTCTGAGCTTGGGACTTGGGATGCGGTGACAATGAGGAGAGGAGGCTCCTCTTCTTTATACAAGGGAGCCAGGGGGAGCAGCCGATTTTTTTTGTTTTTTTGCCCTTTTTTTTTAAAGATTTTCACAAATACGCCTATGCAGATATCCTTTCAAAAACTAGATCATGGGGTCGGCGCCGTTGCAATTGGCGCCGAGATTAGAGAGGCCAGTGGCGTGCGTGGTGGTGACGTGGCAGCCTAGCTCGGCGCCAAGGTAGGCGCCACGCATCTTGGTGCCGAGGTAGCTTACACAGAGGCCCCTTACGTCAGGTTTCATATCTCTCTTTCTCTCTCACTTTCTCTCATTCGCTTTCAGTTCGACGCCCATCCGCGCCGCCTCCATCTTCTCATCATTGGCCGCCTCCCCGCCACTCCTCCTCGCCCGCCGGCTCCTCCCCGCCCTTGCCCGCCTCCACGCCGGGCGCCAGCCACCCTCTGTCACTCGACCGGGGCAGCGGTGCTAGGGTCGGGGTCCAGGTGCCTGCCTCTTGTGGCCAGCCACCTCCGCCCGCTTGGCCGCACCGGTGCCCACCCAGGGAGCACGAGGGGGCGTCCCAAGGGACGCGTGGCAAGCTTCCTCGCGGCCGCCTCCGCCTCCCGTCGACCAGCTCGGCTCCCCTGCACCAGCTGCGCCTCCCCTCCACTCGAGCAAGGTACATTACTTTGTTAATTTTCTTCTTAGTTAACAATAGTTAGTTAGTGTAATAGTGATTTACATAGGTATATAGATATTTAGATAGATAGATGGATACTTAGGTAGATGGTTACTTAGGTAGTTAGTTAAATATTTTGTGTAATTAGCTATTTACATAGATTGATACATAGATACTTGGTTACATAGGTAGTATTTAGTAGTAGTTAGTAGTGACTTGATAGTATCTATTTATTTAGTTATTACGTACTAGAGACCCTCTACTTAGTATATAGCATCCATTTTGGACTAAAGGACATGTGTTTCGATATGTGTATGAACTAGATGGACAACCTAGTGACCATATATCATGGAGGCAGCGTGGAAAGAGATCGTTATGGATATGTTGAGTTTGTTGAGATGCAAAGCGTGCCTGTGCTATTCAATGATAGGCCTTCCTTTACCGAGTTGGTTGCAAAGGCTCAGGAGGAGCTACGTTGCCATGGAATTGATGATGGCATCACAGTTGAGGGTGTACTTCACCTAAGTTCTCCACCCAATATCCTCAAGCGGATCATCCCAATTGGGTGTGAGAGTCAGTGGGACAATTATGTGAGATCAGCTATGAAGAGTCAGTTGCAAGGTTTGGACGTGGTTGTGCGTCGGGTGTTAGTTGATCCCACCCCTCACGGGTTTTCGCCACCAATGGTTCAGCGGACACACTTTGACCCTCCCGTACGAGACCTTGATGTGGATGTGGAGGTTACGCGTAATGTGCCTGATGCTCAATCTGCCCCTAATGAGGTCCATATTTCTCAGGAAGTTCGACATGATGTTGGACTCATGATGTTGTGGTAGATAATCCTCAAGGGATCCCTTTGACATAGAATCATCCCAGTAAGTGTAGTATCCACATCCTTCTTTGGAGCTTACGCCCTTCGTTTCATTCATTTGTCTCATTCTTTTCTTGTATTTCTGCTTATGGTGTAGGAGACATTCTTGATAATGTGGATATGCCTTCTGTTGCTGCGCATGTGCACTTTGAAGATGGATTCCATGCCTCCAATAGTGTGGAAGATCAAGTTATGAATGATATGGAGCCTTATTAGATCGCAAGGGCTATTGATTTTGATGATGACCACCCTGTTGGAGAGCTCACGGAGAGTGATATTGAGATGATGAGGCGTATTCTCCTTGACTGGGATCTAAGGGTTCATGAGTTCAGCAGTCTTACTCATTCTGATCAGGCTTTTGCAGAAAGGACGGGATGATGAGCTGCTAGATGCTCTTGAGGCTAGTCCTAGCATTGAAATTGAGAAGGGGAGGGCTTTCTAGAACCTCCCTACATTGAAGAGGTGGTTGCAATAGTACGCTGTGCTATGTAAAAGACCATACAAGGTCGTGCATTCATATGTGGAGCGGTGATACACAGTTGTGTGCAACAAGGAATGCTGTACATGGAGGGTTTGTTCAAGGAAACAAAAGGACAGCGGAAAGTGAAAGATCACAAAAGTTGTCGGCCCACACACTTGTGCTGAACAGGAGCTCACAACGAAGCATCGATAGTTGAGCTCTACCCTCATTGCTAAGCGAATGATGGGAATATTGCAGGGAGAACCCAATATGAAGGTGAGGACAATTATAAAGACCGTTGAGCAGTTGTATGGTTTTATGATAACGTATGGTAAAGCTTGGAGGGCTAAGCAGTGTGCGTGGAAGATGATATATGAGGACTGGGAGGATGGTTATGAGTATTTGCTAGTTCTTTTCAATGCAATCAAAGCGGTTAATCCAGGCATGCATTATGAGTACATCCCAAAACCAAATGAATGGAAGGATGGGCGGCAGATATTTTCCCGTTCTTTCTAGTGCTTCCCTTAGTGCGTTGAGGCCTTTAGGCATTGCCGTCCTGTCTTCTCCTTTGACGATACGTTCTTTCTTGGTAAGAACCCGGTCACACTTCTTATAGCCATATCCTGTGATGCAGACAACAAGTTGGTTCCTTTGGCATTTGCTTTGGTTGAGAAGGAGAACAAAGTTAGCTAGGGATGGTTCTTGTGGCTGGTCCGTGAAATGATCTAATAATGCCTAGAGGGGGGTGAATAGGCGTATCTAAAAATTTACTGCAAATGCTAAGTTCAAATCTGTCAGTCAATGTCGGAAGTCCCGGCGTTTGGGTCGGAACTCCCGACATTGTCAGAAGTTCTGGCGCAAATGTCAGCAGTTTCGACGCCTATGTGAACTACAAAAGCAGTGCCAAATTTAACTTTGTGGATAAATAATCTTACAACCTCACTTCCTAGTGGTTTGGTGAAGATGTCGAGTCACTCCCTTGATGCCGTAATGCCTCCAAACCGTAGATCGAGTCCAAACCCTAAAATAGAGGTTTGGGAGAGAAAGAGACAAACAAATACAAGTAATCTCTAGCAATCTCAACAACAACAACAACAAGCACGCGGGACACAAGGATTTATCTCGAGGTTCGGCAACCCCACAAAGGAGCTCCTACGTCCTCGTTGTTGAGGTGACCACCAAGGTTAGAGTCTCTTCCACCTCCTTGCCTCTCTCAAAGCGACCACAAAGGTCACTTGAGCTTTCCACTAAGAAATCGAAGGGTGATACAAACTTCCCAAGGCTCTTCCACAAGATGGAAGCTCTTGGGCAATGCCTAGCCGGCTAGGGGCAAAGCCCCAAGAGTAATAGATGCAAAATCAACTGGGTTGATGAAGAAATCAAGTGCTCAAGCTTGCCAAAGTGATGCTCTCACTTAATCCACTCTCCTTTCACTAAAAAACCTAAGGGAATCGAAGATTAGAGCAAAGAGGGAAGAAGAGGGGTGCTTTAGTTGCTTGGGAGCTGTTGAGCACGAAGTGGGTCAGCTGTGAATGAGTCCGTAACGGTTAGAAATGAAGAGAGGGGTATTTATACTCCAAGTGAAAATCTAACCGTTCAGATCTACGTCGGATGTTCCGACGCAGATCTCGGGACTTCCAATGTTAACAGAAAACACTGTTCACACAGGGTCAGAAGTCCACGCGTGCAAGTTAATGTTAGAACTCCCAGCAAACATTGGGACTTCCGATGATCGGAACTTCCGACGTACGTCGGGACTTCTGACGTGCGTAGTTAAACAGCCAGCAAAGCTCTAGGTGTCGGGACTCTCGACAGGCTTAGGGAGTTCCGACGAGCACAGACAACCAGACAGTCAGAACCACAGATGCCGGGACTCCTGGCTTGGGTTGGGACTTTCGACTGTCGGAAGTTCCGACTCACGTCGGGACTTCCAACGTCTACGGTCACCGCGTAGGCTAAGTGACTGGGAGTCAGAACTTTCGGCAAGAGTCATGACTTCCGACTGTCGGGAGTTCTAGCTTACGTCGGGACTTCCGACACCGACAGTCACAGAAAAATAATCTACATGCTCGTGGAGTGCTAGAGTGTCTCTCTTTTGATTTAATTATTATGCTTGAGCACTCTATCTTCCTCAGACCTACTAAATTTGCATCCCTCTTTATAGTGCGGCGGATCCTAAACTCAAAAGCAAAAATAAAACCTTTGGTGAGCGCTTTGAGTTTGTCCACCTTTACAACTTCAAAAATTGAGGGATATCATTTCATCTTTATCAACTCTTTGATTCTTTCATGGGACTAATAGCTGCGACATGTCTCATTAAAATCACATTAGTCCCTAATTTGGATGTCATCAATACACCAAAACCCACATAGGGGGCAAATACACTTTCAATCTCTCCCTTTTTGGTAATTGATGACAACCAACTTAGGCTTTTATAAGAATGAAAGAATTTAAAGCTTTTGAACCCCAAAATTTATGAAGAGGTCCCCCTTGATGTATGCATGAATTTGAATATCAATTAGAATCATCTATACATGATTTGCAAACCTCAAGACAAAAACTCCCCCTAAATTTTGCAATCCGTGGGGTGCAACAAATGTGTGTGAACAAATAGATATCCATGAAAAGAAATTGCAATATGACATGTTATTTCACACAACTAATAAAAATAATACGATGGGCAATATTTAAAAGTAGAAATTTGAAGCAACACATGACCATCAAAATACATGCACCATCACAAGTAGAGACAAGCACAAGTTAATAAGCTAGATAGATAATCATGACTTGTCCTACAATCATTCATCACAAACATATATAGATATTTGTCCATCACAAAGTGGCCACCACACGATAAAGTGCTTACATGCTAAGGGTTTTAAAAGTCTCCAAACAAAATAACCAACTAACTTATTACAAGATATCAAAGCCTAACACTCCCCCTTTGTTAACAAGTGCCAAAAGGGGTAGGCCGCATGAAAAACCAACTACTCATCCTCGTAGTCATCATCCTCATCGTGGTCACCGTTGTCACCACCGTTGTCATGTTCATCATCATCGTCCTCGATGTAATCCTCATCTTCTTCCGTCGCCTTGCCCTTGCCATGAGGGCGAGAAGTCGCATCATCTTCGTAGGCCGCACAAGCCTCATCATATAGAGCCAACGGATCATGGGGAGGCACAAACAACAGCGGAGGAGAAGAGACAATCCCTGCATGCTATTCCAACTGATATAGCCTCTCTTGCATATCGTGCTCACATTGAGCACTAGCACAACACTGTCAAACCATGTATGTCATTAGGAACTTGAACTTGTTGGGCTTCTTTCTAGAGGAGGACAAAGAGAGGGGCTCGGCACTAGAAGAACAAGCAACAGCAGCAGTTGTTGAAGCACCACGGCGAGAGCGAGAACCCGAAGCCCCTTTCCCTTTAGCTTTGGCTGCATCAGCTTTCTCCTGCATTTCTCTAGCAGCAATGATAGAGGTCTTGTTGGATATCTTGAGAACCTTTTGCTGAGTGTCATAGGGAAATTGAATGCCGGACACTTGCTCAATGACATGCATAATGTATGGTGCGTAAGGAAGATGCTTCACGGAATCCTCAGTAGCATCATGGATCTTGTTCCAAATATATCTACTGATGGAAAACTTCTGAAACTCATCTCCAAATCGCTGAAGCACCTTCTGAGAATCATCACATAGGTAGGTGGAGTCACCTACCTTCGGATACAAGATTTGTCACAAGATATTATTCAAAACATAATAGTAGGGCTTTAGAAACACTATCTGTCCATCAGCTGTGTGTCCATCAAGATACATATGTTGGTACTCCTCCAAAGCGAGATCCTCATACTCAGTCAACTCAGTAGCAGTGCGGTCGCTGTGACTCAAACCAAGAAGGCGAGAGAAAGTGACGAAGTCCACCTTATAATGCCTGCCTTCAGTGGTCCAATGAATAATGTCAACAACACCGGTAGGGTCTTTCTCATGATGATAAGAAGCATAAAACTAACAGATTAGCTTGTTGTTCCAATGCTTCCTAAACTCTAGCAGGTAGGATAGCCCCATTGAGTGTATATCCTGAACCATATGCTCTAGCTCGGGTTCCTTGTACTTGCTAAGAGAGTATGCATTAATGCACTTCATCTGAAGGACTGGTGGCTCCCTCTTCTTCAAAAACTTTCAATATAGAATGGAGTCATAAAAGTCATAATGGAAGGGGTGCCAGAAACGATACTCAAGTCGTAGGTCCTTCTCGTCCTCAGCATAAAGATTACTTCCCCTCATGGACCTGATGTCCTTAACCCGGTGACGATAGTCCATAGGAAGAGGAGTCCATCCACCAGTAGGATTTGGAGCCATGGTGCGCTCCCGCATGATCGGTGACACACCCATGAACGGAACAAGCTAAGAGACAAACCCCGGACCGTGAGTTGGGGTGCGAGTTGGTGGAGCAGCAATGGTGCGTCCGACACAGTCAAACACTTCCTCTTCTTCATCAACCATCAGCACATCCCCAATAGGGGCAGGAGCAGGAGGAGGAGCGGCAGCCGACGACCCTTGATCATCATGATGACGGGTAGCATGGGAACCACCAGCACCACCACATTGATATGACGCCTTGGTGCGACCAGACTGTCTGGGGACAGTGGCACGGTCCTGGTTCTTCTTGGACCTCTTCTCCTGATGATGCGAAGGACTTCCACCATCCATGACTGCGAAGAACACAAAGTGGAACTTAAGAAATAATACAAGGAGATGCGAACGAACATCGAGAAGTGAAGAAACAGGAATGGAGTGGTCACCCTAGGGTTGGGAGTTCTGGCCATAGTCAGGACTTTCGACAGCCGAAAGTTCTGACCAGACGTCGGGAGTTCCGACGGTCAGAACCTCCAACGGTCTCCGGGACCTCCGACGCCCAAGGTGACCATCCCATTCATGGGGCTTCAAATCACGACATACATTCATACAAGGGAGATAGAGGAGTAGAGAGAAAGAAGGAATAGATTCAAAACGCAAGGTACATTGGAGTTAGGGTTAGGACGCCACGGTAGTACCTTGAATCGATAAAGGAAGGAGACGAAGAGGAACAAAATCCATAGGCCACGAAGAAATCGACAAACGCGAACACCTCGACCACACAAACTAAATTTCCACCATGATCCGAGGAAAAAAAATAGGGCGTGACGCGGTGGCGTGAGGAGGAGCGAGGGCGGCACAAGGAGAGGTGATGGCGGCGCGTGGAGAGAGAATGAGGGCGACGAAAGGGGAGGAGGGAGAGATAACCGCAGATAAGGGACCAGGCTGGGTAAAAATTAATCGGGCAACCGACTCAGCGTGGTCAAAAAATCAGATCTACGTCAGGACTCCCGGCGTACGTCGGGACTTTCGGCTGTCGGGAGTTCCGGCGCGAGCCGGGACTTCTGGCCATCGGGAGTTCCGACCTACGTCGGGACTTCTGACATAGGGAAACTAAAAAACCCTCAAACTGCATTCACTCTACCATGTGGGGCAAAAATATGATGGACACTAATATTTTCACAAGTGACTAGATTTCAGTCAACCAACACAAAGCAATAGTCACTCATGAAAATTATAAGATAGATTTTGAAAGTGTCATACAATGTTTTCTTAATTCTTTTCTCCTAACTAGATCAAACAAAATGTGTGTGCAAGGGATCAAGCGACGTTACAAGAATCAATGATATTTAGTTCACTCCTCAAGGCACAAAATCTTGACTCATCTAGGGGCTTTGTGAAGATATCGGCTAATTGCTTTTCGGTGCTCACATGATGAATGGCAATATCTCCTTTGGCTTCGTGGTCTCTAAAAAATGATGCCGGATGTCTATGTGCTTTGTTCGAGAGTGGTTTACAGGGTTGTTTGCCAACTTAATGGCACTCTCGCTATCACACAAAAGTGGAATCTTGGTTAACTCACATCCAAAGTCCTTTAGTGTTTGCTTCATCCAAAGTAGTTGGGCACAGCAAGCGCCGGCCGCCACATACTCGGCTTCGGCGGTGGACAAAGCAACAGAATTTTGCTTCTTAGAGCTCCAAGACACCAAGGATCGACCAATAAATTGGCAAGTCCTAGTAGTACTCTTTCGAGTTACTTTGCAACCGACATAGTACGAATCGGAATAGCCAAGTAATTCAAAAGTGGAGCCCTTAGGATACCACAAGCCAAGATTAGGTGTGTGCACTAAATACCAAAAAATTCTCTTAACAGCCATCAAATGACATTCTTTTAGATTAGCTTGAAATCTTGCACACATGCACACACTAAGCATAATATCGGGCCTAGATGCACAAAGGTAAAGAAGTGATCCAATCATGGAGCGATATACCTTTTGATAGACATCCTTTCCTCCTTGATCAAGATCAAGATGTCCATTGGTTGGCATGGGTGTCTTGATGGGCTTGGTCTTGTCCAAGTTAAACTCGTTCAACATGTCGTTGGTGTACTTGGTTTGACTTATGAATGTGCCATCCTTGAGTTGCTTGATTTGAAATCCAAGGAAAAACTTCAACTCTCCCATCATGGACATCTCGAACCTATTTGTCATAATCCTACTAAATTCCTCACAAAAAGCCACATTAGTACTACCAAATATTATGTCATTGACATATATTTGGCAAACAAAGATATCATTATTGACTTTGCAAGTAAACAAAGTAGCATCGGCCTTTCCTATGTCAAAACCTTGTTTGAGTAGGAAATCCTTCAAACCATCATACCAAGCTCTAGGGGCTTGTTTGAGTCCATAGAGCGCCTTGTCGAGCTTGTAGACGTGGTTTGGATACTTGGGGTCTTCAAAGCCCGGTGGTTGCTCTACATACATCAACTCGGATAGGGAGCCATTGAGAAATGCACTCTTCACGTCCATTTGATATAACTTGAAGTCATGATGAGCGGCATAGGCAAGTAGAATACGAATTGATTCTAGCCTAGCCACCGGTGCAAAGGTCTCCCCAAAATCCAAGCCTTCAATTTGAGTGAATCCTTGAGCCACCAACCTTGCCTTGTTCCTTGTTACCACGTCATGCTCATCTTGCTTGTTGCGGAAGACCCACTTGGTTCCAATCACATTTTGCTTGGGCCTTTCCACCAAGGACCAGACTTCATTCCTAGTAAAGTTATTCAACTCCTCTTGCATGGCCATCATCCAATCTAGATCATCAAGTGCCTCGTCCACCCTACGAGGTTCCAAAGGAGGAACAAACGAGTAATATTCACAAAAACTTGCTAAACAGGAATGTGTAGTTACCCCTCGTTGAATGCTCCCCAATATGTTATCAACAGGATGATCCCGTTGAATGGATTGATGCACTCTAGGATGTGGCACTTGAGTTGATCTTTGGATAGGGCCATCATCACCATCACGGTCATGATCGATTGGAAGATCACAATCATGAGCTTGTGGAGGGTTGACTTCACTTCTTTCTTCATTGTTGAGTTGTGGTTGAGCTCACTCATTGTTGACACCATCTTCATGAGAATGACCTTGTGCTTCATTTGATCTACCATCTTGATTATTTCTTGTTGCGGAAGCTTCACCATGTTCATTGGATGAAACATGATGAATGGTTGGATCAAGATCATCATGCACAACATGGTCTTCATCTTCGTCTTCAACGGGCTTTACTTCACCAATAGCAAGCTTCTTGATTGCTTCGTGTGGAGCTTCTTCATTACCTACATTCTCAACATTGACTTGCTCTATTTGAGAGCCGTCGGTTTCATCAAAAGTCACGTCTACCGTGATTTCAATCAAACTGGTGGGTTTATTGAAAACACGATATCCATGTTCATTAGTACCATAATCAAGCATGAAACCTTCATCAATCTTTGGTGCAAACTTAGAGCTTTTGGATTTCTTGTTAAGTATGAAACACTTGCATCCAAAAACTCTAAAGTAGTGCACCTTAGGCTTTTTACCAGTTAGAAGTTTGTAGGCGGTCTTTTCTCTTTTCTTGTGAAGATATAAGCGGTTGATAGCATGGCATGCCGTGTTGGCCGCTTCCACCCAATAGTTGGTTGGAGTCTTGTATTCATCCAACATTGCTCTTGTGGCTTCTATGAGCGTTCGGTTCTTCCTCTCCACAACACCATTTTGTTGTGGAGTGTATGGAACCAAAAACTCATGCTTGATTCCTTCTTCATCAAGAAACTCTTCAATGTTGGTGTTCTTGAAATCTGTCCCATTGTCACTTGTAACTCTCTTGATTTTGACATCAAACTCATTTTGGGCTCTTCTTGCAAACTTCTTGAAGATACCTTGGACTTTACTCTTTTCACACAAAAAGAATACCCAAGTGAAACGAGAATAATCATCAACAATTACAAAACCATATTTGTTACCACCAATGCTTATGTAAGCGACGGGTCCAAATATGTCCATGTGAAGCAACTCTAATGGCCTTTCGGTTGTCAGTTGTCACAAAATTCTTGACGGAATGTTTAGCTCCAACTTGTTTTCCCACTTGGCATACGCTACAAATCCTATCTTCTCAAAAGAAACATTTGTTAGTCCAAGGATATGTTCACCCTTTTGAAGTTTGGCCAAGTTCCTCATCCCAACATGGGTAAGTCAGCGATGCCATAACCAATCCATGCTAGATTTTGCCATTAAACAAGTCTCGGGATTTACTCTATTTGATGTGAAATCAACTAGATAGAGTTTCCCTTTTAATGACCCGTAAATGCAATAGAGGAATCCTCCCTTCTATAGACTTCCACACCCTTATCCGTAAAGAGACAATTGTAACCCATCTCACAAAGTTGTGAAACAGACAACAAATTGTATCTCAACGAATTCACAAGTAAAACATTAGAAATAGAATTATCATTTGATATAGCAATTTTACCCAAACCGAGGACTTCTCCTTTTCCATTGTCACCAAACACAATATTTCCACTTTGATCATGACTTGGTTGAAATGATGTGAACATGTCCTTCTCTCCGGTCATATGATTGGTGCATCCACTATCCAACAAGAATATTTCTACAAAGACAAATTAAGCTTTTGTTTTAGGTACCCAAAAAGATTTGGGTCCTAGGGGGTTAGTCACATAAAACTTGGGCACCCAAACACTTCTCATAATTTCCTTTCTCTTTTGGGCACCAACATACTTAACCACAATCTTGCCATCCTTGCCCCAACAACACATATAGTCACTAGCATAGCACCGTGGAAGTGGTGCTTGTGGCTTGGGGACATCAGATTGCTTTGTCTTGATTGTCTTGGTACTTGTAGGTTGGATCTTTGGAATGTAGACCTTGTTGTTGGCCTTGCATATTAGCTCATCAAGAGCAACACCCTTGTTGAACTTCACACAAGGCACACCATTGATCATGTTCCTTCCATTGGCCTTTCCATCATACCTATTGTAGCCAATGCCTTCCTTGATTGATGGGTGCCTTGATGAATTGTATATAGTCTTGTTGGATTGCTCTTGACACTTGCACCCATTCTTTAATATCATCTTCAACCTGTGAATCTCCTTGTCTTTCTTCTCTAACTCAAGAAGGTTAGTTGTATATGCATTTACATCAATTTTATAGCATCTTTTACAACCATCACTAGTGGAGACATTAGAGTCTTCGGTTGCCTTAGGAGAAGTTAAAGTGCTAGCCCAAAGAGTACTATAGTTTAGCTCAAGATTTTGATATTTTTCTTTCAAAGCTTGTGATGCTTTCTTGAGCTATACTCTTCTCATTCTTGAGGCTAGCTACTTGATCATTAACCGAGGAATGTTCCTTAGTCAATTTCCCAATTGAGTTATTGGCTAAAGACAATTCTATGGTTAACTTCTCAACCTTCATCGTTTCCTCGGCGATAGATGCTTCAAGTGCAAGATTTTTCTCTCTCTCTTGAGTGATTATATCTCCTTACATCTCTAAGCATCTATCCCTCTTCTCTAATTTGTTCATTAGTGTTTTTATTTTAGATAAGGCCTTTTTACCAAATTTCTTTATCATAGTTGCTTCAATTTCTTCTATGTTCTCATCACAACTATCATTCTCATCACTAGAGGAAACAGGGTGTAGTATGTACCTTCTCCCCTTTTGCCATGAGACAAGTTGGGGTATAGTAGTCGTTGTCGATGAGGATTGGAGAAGAGCCTCGGTGGTGAACATAGGTTGGAGAAGAGTTTTGGTGGTGAAGTTGAGTTGGGGAAGATCATGGTCGGTGAAGAAGAGTGGTGGATGGACGATGTTTGCGACTCCCTTCTTCTTCTTCTTCATCATCACTTGAGTCACTATCACTTGACTCCCATTCTTCCCCAAGATGAGCTTCACCTCTCTTCTTGCCTTTGTTCTTCTTGTCTTCATCCTTGTCGTGCTTGTGCTTCTTTTTCTCATTAGGACAATCAGGCTATGAAGTGACCGGTTTGACCACATCCATAGCAAAATCTCTTTTTGAACCTTCTCTTTCCATCACCATAGGTCTTGCGGTTGCTTTTCTTCTTCATAAACTTTCTAAGATTTCTAATCACAAATGCAACCTTCCGCATTGGAATCTTCTTCTCCACTTGAGGAATCATCCTTCACTTTCTTCTTCTTTTCTTGACTTAAATCCTTGACCTTCATGTTGTTGAGTTGCTTTAAGGGCTTGCACTCTTATTGAATCCCATTGCATTAGGATTTTGATTGTGAGCATTGATTGCATCCTTCATCTAGACACTCATGATGCTTGAGTTTTGAAAGAACTTCTTGAGGGGTCATCTCATCATAACTGGGCCTTTCCATGATCATGGATGCTAGCATGTTGTTCTTGGCTCTATAGGTTCTCAACATCTTTCTAGCAACCTTGTTGTCATCCCATTCGGTGCTTCCAAGAGCTCTTATGCGGTTGACCAATGCCATGAGCCTATCAAACATGGATTGTGTTGTTTCATTTTGCAAGAATACAAATCTTTCCAATTCACCTATGAAGCAACTCAAGTGTTGCCTTTTCTCACACTTTTATCTCCTTCAAATGACACTTTCAAAGTATCTCAAATTTGTTTTGCACTTTCCATTCCATTCACTTTTCTAAACTCATTTGGAGCTAGGCTTGACACAAGCAATGCTATGGCTTGTGCATTTTGATGGAGGTTGTGCACTTCTTCTAGAGTTATCTCTCTATCTTCATCGGTAGGAATCATCACACCAACATCCACAACTTCCCAAAGTCTTGCGGCAATGAGATGCATCTTCATCTTGTAAGACCAATCGGTGTATCTTATTCCATCAAAGTGAGGTGGCTTGCCAATATTGACAGATGGAGTATGTAGTGTTGAACCTTTCATCAGTTGTCCATAGTCAAAGCTCATGTTTGAATATATTCCCTTTCCATGAGCATGCTCACCGGCTCCAATATCACTAGCGGCATCCTTGTTTGTTTCATTCTTGTCACTCGTATCATTCTTGCCACTTATTGCATCATCAACCTTCTTGCTCAATTCTTCCTTCATCTTGCTCATCTCATCTTGTGTCTTTTTCATTTCATCTTGAAAGATCTTGGCTTGAGCAGTCATTAACTCTTCAGCTATTTTCTTGGCCATTTCAACGGCAACGGCTTGCATCTTGTTGGACTCTGACATTGTTTCTTCTCACGCGGTGAAGCACAAAGAGAAGTCCTTGCTCTGATACCAATTGAAAGGATCTAACAATGCCTAGAGGGGGGGGGGTGAATAGGTGTATCAAAAAATTTACTGCAAATGCTAAGTTCAAATCTATCAGTCAATGTCGGAAGTCCCAGCGTTTGGGTCGGAACTCCCGACGTTGTCAGAAGTTCTGGCGCAAACGTCAGCAGTTCTGACGCCTACGTGAACTACAAAAGCAGTGCCAAATTTAACTTTGCGGATAAATAATCTTACAACCCCACTTCCTAGTGGTTTGGTGAAGATGTTGAGTCACTCCCTTGACGCCGTGATGCCTCCAAACCATAGATCAAGTCCAAACCCTAAAATGGAAGTTTGGGAGAGAAAGAGACAAACAAATACAAGTAATCTCTAGCAATCACAACAACAACAACAAGCACGCGGGACACAAGGATTTATCTTGAGGTTCGACAACCCCACAAAGGAGCTCCTACGTCCTCGTTGTTGAGGTGACCACCAAGGTCGGAGTCTCTTCCACCTCCTTGCCTCTCTCAAAGCGACCACAAAGGTCACTTGAGCTTTCCATTAAGAAATCGAAGGGTGATACAAACTTCCCAAGGCTCTTCCACAAGATGGAAGCTCTTGGGCAATGCCTAGTCAGCTAGGGGCAAAGCCCCAAGAGTAATAGATGCAAAATCAACCTGCTTGACAAAGAAATCAAGTGCTCAAGCTTGCCAAAGTGATGCTCTCACTTAATTCAGTCTCCTTTCACTCAAAAACCTAAGGGAATCAAAGATTAGAGCAAAGAGGGAAGGAGAGGGGTGCTTTAGTTGCTTGGGGGCTGTTGAGCATGAAGTGGGTCAACTGTGAATGAGACCGTAATGGTTAGAAATGAAGAGAGGGGTATTTATACTCTAAGTGAAAATCTAACCATTCAGATCTACGTCGGAAGTTCCGACGTAGATCTTGGGACTTCCGACGTTAATAGAAAACACTATTCACAGAGGGTCAGAAGTCTGCGCGTGCAAGTTAATGTCGGAACTCCCGACAAACGTTGGGACTTCCGACGTACGTCAAGACTTCCGATGTGCGCAATTAAACAGCCAGCAAAGCTCCAGGTGTCGGGACTCCCGACGTACGTTGGGACTTCCGACGAGCACAGACAGCCAGACTATCAGAACCATCGATGACAGGACTCCCGGCTTGGTTCGAAGCTTCCGACTATCAGAAGTTCCAACTCATGTCGGGGCTTTCAACGTCCACAGTCACCACATAGGCTAAGTGACTGGGAGTCAGAACTTCCGGCAAGAGTCATGACTTCCGACTGTCGGAAGTTCTGGCTTACGTCGGGACTTCCGACACCGACAGTCATAGAAAAATAATCTACGTGCTCGTGGAGTGCTAGAGGTCTCTGTTTTGATTTAATTATTATGCTTGAGCACTCTATCTTCCTTAGACCAACTAAATTTGCATCCCTCTTTATAGTGCGGTGGATCCTAAACTCAAAAGCAAAAATAAAACCTTTGGAAAGCGCTTTGAGTTCGTCCACCTTTACAACTTCAAAAATTGAGGGATACCATTTCACCTTTATCAACTCTTTGATTCTTTCATGGGACTAATAGCTGCGACATGTCTCATTAAGATCACATTAGTCCCTAATTTGGATGTCATCAATACACCAAAACCCACATAGGGGGCAAATGCACTTTCAGTCCGGATACATGCGGTTGGGCCTGGTAGGGAGGTTGGCATCATATTCGATAGGCACCAGGGCATACTTAATGTCGTGCGCAAGAAGATAGAGGGGTATGCACCTTTGCATCATCGTTGGTGCACTCAGCACCTTGCCAAGAATGTACTCTGGAAGGATGGCGTGAAGGATAACTTTGTTCTATTTGAGGAGGCTGCTCGATAGCTTGAGGACAAGTTTTCTTAGGAGAAGTTAGAGCAGATCAAAACCGCAACAAATGCAGAAGAAAGACAATGGTTGTCAGGATTGATGAGAGATTTGGACAAATGGACAAGGGCTCACGATGTGGGTGGATGGAGGTTTGAGTTTTAGTGTAGCAACATGGCAGAATCCTTCAATAAATTGTTGTTGGGGATATGTGATATGCCAGTGAATGCTATTGTCTCCTTTACCTTCTACAAGTTTGTTGCATGGTTCAACGATAGACATGCCAATGCAATGGCGTTGTAGAGTGATGCACAGAGATGGACTCCAAAACCAAACCGACACCTTGAGGAGGCAAAGTCAAGGGCAGGCACACATGATGTTGGTTGCTTTGACGATAGAACAGGAACTTATGAGGTCACACAAAGGGGTGGTACAACATCAGATGGCGAGATCCGACAATCAAGGAGGCATGTGTTGGTCCTCCAATATTTTTCATGCACTTGTGGTGCACCAAGGTAGTACCACTTTCCATGCTCTCATTTGGTGGCAGCAGCAAGGCACTGTAACTTTGACATTGAGAGCAGGATACCTCGTGAGTTCAGTGTTGACAACCTTGTGGTCACATGGAGCCCCCGATTCGTGCCTTATCAGGACCCGAGAGAGTGGCCTCCATACAATGGGCCAAAGTACATTGCTGATCCAAGTAGCCATTGGAACAAGCATGGATCTAGGAAGAGGACGAGACACAATATGGTTATGGATCAACTTCCTAGAAGAATGAGGTGGGGGAGAGGAACCCCCTTTCTTACTGACCCCGAGCAATACGAATGTGGCAAGTGTGGTAGACTGGGCCACAATTCACGCACTTGCCATTCACAGATTAGTGAGGTGCAACTACTTGTTATTGCTTCCATTATTTATGTATTGTGTTGCTTCCATTATTGCTTCCATTACTTATGCATGTTTCCATTTTGTAATGCCCCAGAGTCCAAATGGCTCAGATCCACTCTGCACGCTGAGCAAACCACACCTACCACCATCCCACTTACGCTTTCGTCCTCACTTCGCGTAAAAGGATTAACCCAGGGACGATGGGATGGACTCTAGAAGCCTTATATGTTGGTCTATCCCACCTTTAACAACCAAGGTGGGACTAAACTCTCCACAATATCTCATTAACTTGCATATGGGCCACTATAGGCCAAATTCCAAACTGGGCCGGATGTCACATACACCCCCTGAAAGGTCCTAGTGGCTAGAGGGAGGGGTGAATAGCCTAATAAAATTTCTACAACAACACTTAACAAAATGGTTAGACAATTATGAGGCGAAGCAAGTGTTGCACTAGCCTACTCAAAATGCAAGCCACCTACCACAATTCTAGTTTAGATAGTATCTATTCACACAATAGCTATGACACTAATCTATGTTAGTGTGCTCTCAAAGGCTAACTAAAGAGCCACACCAACCAAGCAAGCAAGCACTCACAACTAGCTACACTAAAGAGCTTGACAACTAGTTTGCGGTAATGTAAAGAGAGTGATCAAGAAGGTTATACCGCCATGTAGATGAAGGAACCAATCAATCACAAGGATGAATAACAATGAAGACCAATCACCTCAGAATCAATGATGAACACAATGATTTTTTTACCGGGGTTCACTTGCTTGCTGGCAAGCTAGTCCTCGTTGTGGCGATTCACTCACTTGGAGGTTCACGCGCTAATTGGCTTCACACGCCAAACCCTCGATAGGGTGCCGCACAACCAACACAAGATGAGGATTACACAAGCCATGAGCAATCCACTAGAGTACCTTTTGGCTCTCTGCCGGGGAAAGGTCAAGAACCCCTCACAATCACCATGATCGGAGCTGGAGACAATCACCACCCTCCGCTCGACAATCCTCACTGCTCCAAGCCGTCTAGGTGGCGGCAACCACCAAGAGTAACAAGCAAATCCCGTAGCGAAACACATACACCAAGTGCCTCTAGATGCAATCACTCAAGCAATGCACTTGGATTCTCTCCCAATCTCACAAAGATGATGAATCTATGATGAAGATGAGTGGGAGGGCTTTGGCTAAGCTCACAAGGTTGCTATGTCAATAAAAATGGCCAAAGGTCTCAGCTTCAACTGGCCATGGGGCTTAAATAGAAGCCCCCACGAAATAGAGCCGCTGTACCCCTTCATTGGGCACAGCGTGGGGTGACCGGACGCTAGCCCTAGCGTCCGGTCACGTGATACACGCCATGTGTCCCCTACTTCAAATACTGTTCATTAGATTTCAATGGTCATCTGTTGACTAGACACAGCGCACGAACTGACTGGATGCTCAGCCTCCAGCGTCCGGTCGTTTACAGTAAGGTTCTAGAAACAAATTTCTTTGACCGGACGCGTCCGGTCATGCTTGACCGGACCCTGCCAGCGTCCGGTCTCACAGTGACTTCCTTCTGCGCTGCCCGACAATAGGACTGGATGCTGGACCTCAGCGTCCAGTCAGTCCAAGACCTAGCGTCCGGTTGATGACCCACGCTGGCATCTACGCTGCCACACTTGACCAGACATGCCGGTCCCTCTGAGACCAGCGTCCGATCACTCAGTGACCAGCAAGACTAACTCCTTTTCACCTCTAACTTCTTCACCCTTGCTCAAATGTGCCAACCACCAAGTGTATCACCTTGTGCACATGTGTTGGCATATTTTCACAAACATTTTCAAGGGTGTTAGCATTCCACTAGATCCTAGATGTATATGCAATGAGTTAGAGCATCTAGTGGCACTTTGATAACCGCATTCCGATACGAGTTTCACCCCTCTTAATAGTACGGCTATCAAACCTAAATGTGATCATACTCTCTAAGTGTCTTGATCACCAAAACAAAATAGCTCCTACAATTTGTACCTTTGCCTTGAGCTTTTTGTTTTTCTCTTTCTTCTTTCCAAGTCCAAGCACTTGATCATCACCATGGCATCACCATCATCATGTTATGATCTTCATTTGCTTCACCACTTGGAATGTGCTACCTATCTCATGATCACTTGATAAACTAGGTTAGCACTTAGGGTTTCATCAATTCACCAAAACCAAACTAGAGCTTTCAATCTCCCCCTTTTTGGTAATTGATGACAACCCTTTCACAAAGATATGAATTAAAATTCAATTGAATCCATGTTGCTTGCCCAAGTATATTTACCATATGTAAAAGGATATGGACAAGTTTCATGAACCCCATATGGTAGCAATTACTCCCCCCTACATATGTGCTAAGAGTTTGGATTGTAGCTTGCACATATGCTTAGATAGGAAATATAGGAGACAATGTCTACCAGATGATGCTAAGGTATAAAAGATGGACCTTTAAAGCGTGATACCAATCGGAGTGCACCATTATACCATCCTTAGCACCATTGTTATCTTGATACCACTTGGAAATACTTGGAAATGAAATCATTAGATATCCTATGCATTCTTGTTTTACATTTTATCATTCAAATCTATAACTAGCATACACCACACAGGCATGGATATTGAAATTTAAAATTTGTGCCATGCAAGCAAACATATGAAATGTATATTCAAATGCACCATACAAGTTCATGAGCTTGCTCCCCCTACTTGTGTGCTCAACATTTTAATTGATCCCTTTCCTTTGTCATTTTCTCCCCTTATGTTAAGTTCTCCCCCTATCACTTGTATCTTTATTTCTCTTCCCCTTTGTGTTGTCTTTTCACTATCTTTGTGCACTATTTCTCCCCCTTTGTCATCAATGACCACAAAGGCTTAAATTATAGATAGGTTGAGATTATCAATGTCAATCAATGGTGTGAGGATCATATTTCCAAATTTGGTCCAATCTAGATCATTTGTCAAAGATATTTAACTCGGTTTGATCCAAGGACAAGCTTCTTCACACCTCCAAATAAGGGTTATCTTGTACCATGTTGAGTTAAACACTTAGAGCTCATTTTCTAGTTTAAACACTAGGTTTACAAGCCCACAAGCATGTCATATGCTACCACTAGATCAAAATAAGCATAGAAGCAATAGTGGTACCATACAATCATCAAATTCATTTGATTTTTATGAATGAGCCTATTAAATGTGAAAGATGTCTAGATGCACTAAACATGTCCTTAGCAAGGATGTATGCCATGCCAATCAACTTTTACCTTGGATTGCTCAAAGGAGAGGCATGTCATATGAGTGGGGGGGGGGTGCATCAACACATATTTGAGAAATCCAATATGTTCAACTCATTCCTTAGCTTGCAAAACCTTTTCTCATCCAATGGCTTGGTGAATATATCGGCAAGTTAATCTTCGGTGCCTACACTCTCAATGCAAATGTCCCCTTTTTGTTGGTGATCTCTTATGAAATGGTGACGGACATCAATGTGCTTTGTTCTTGCATGTTGAATCGGATTGTTGGTTAATTTGATTGCACTCTCATTGTCACATAGGAATGGCACTTTCTTGAACTTGATTCCAAAGTCACTCAAAGTGGCCTTCATCCAAAGTATTTGTGCACAACTACCGGCGGATATGTATTCGGCTTCGGCGGGTGATAATGCAACACTATTTTGCTTCTTTGATGATCATGAAACAAGTGATATTTCCAATAGCTGACATGTGCCCGAGGTGCTCTTCCTTTCAACTTTGCATCTCGCATAATCCGAGTCGGAGTAACCAACTAGCTTAAACTTTGCTCCTTTAGGATACCACAAACCAACATTTGTTGTATGCTTCAAGTACCTCAATATTCTCTTTGTAGCCTTCAAATGACTTTCTCTTGGTGAGGCTTAAAATCTTGCACACATGCATACACTAAACATGACATCCGGCCTTGATGCGGTCACATAGAGTAGGCTTCTAATCATAGACCGGTACAATTTTTGATCCACCATATTTCCACTTGCATCACTATCCAAGTTGCCATTTGTTCCCATTGGTGTGCTAATGGCTTTACTATCACTCATGCCAAACTTCTTGATCATGTCCTTGATATACTTGCCTTGACTCACAAATGTACCATTCTTCAATTGCTTGATTTGAAGACCAAGGAAGTAACTAAATTCTCCAATCATGGACATCTCAAACTCATTAGCCATCATCTTTCCAAACCCATCACAAAAGTCTTGATTGGTTGATGCAAATATGATGTCATCAACATAGATTTGCAATACAAATAAATCTTTTCCAATCTTCTTGATGAAGAGAGTGGTGTCAACCATGCCCATCATGAACCCTTTAGAGAGTAGGAAGTCCCTTAATCTCTCATACCTTGCTCTAGGTGCTTGCTTCAAGCCATACAATGCCTTCTTCAACTTGTACACATGGTGTGGCAGAACCTCCTAATTATAGGACCCACATGCACTTGTCACTGTCCAACGACCTTTGACAACTATGCATATGTTCCTAGTAACTTAAGAAGTCTATCGGGTGTCCTCGAGGAACCCCGAATTATCCACGATTTTCGAGCAGGATCACATTACAGAGTCATTGCAGTATTACAACATTTATTCAAACATATACATCAGAGTAAAGTAGCGGAAGTCTTACGATAACATAGTTTACAAACCAGTTGTTTCAAACTTTACAAACTAAGTTCGGTAATTATTACAAACCATAGTAGTAGTGGAGTGGCATAATTAACATAAACATAACACACAAAATAAGCATCCTGCCCAAGGATCACACATTCACTTATCGTCATCGACCTAAACAACAGTCATGCAGCAAGATCCAAAACAGATCTGCTCATGAGGCTCACCTGCAACAAGGGTCAATGAACCCTGAGTACAAAAGTACTCAACAAGACTTAACCAAAATAAGAACTGATAAACTTAGGAATGCAGGCTCAGGGATTCAAGGTATGGCTTTAGCAATAATCAAAGTTCTTTTGCGTAAAAGCTCTTTAACAAAATTATTTACTTTAAAGGTAAAACTTTATAAGTACCACATATGAATCTGCCATGATCCATAATGAGATCATGAACTTCATATCAATCTCTTTCTCAAACCTTTCTCAAGTTCTAGTTATTAACTACGATGATGAACAGTGAGTTGAGTCTCCATAACTGAGGAGCAACGACGATTCGAACCGATTAAAACCCAGCTGGGGATTCTAGACCACACGACATATGCAAGTCCCTGACCTACATATACCAACCTACCCTCAGGTCCTCTTAGGTACATGCTATTCCCGACATCTCTCCACTCCCAGTGCGCGAGTAGCCATTCTCGTACTAGAATCGCCAAGTTAAGGCTTACCGGAGTATGTGGTTAGTACTACAAGGTCTCACCTCATGCAATTCAACAACGGTACGGACCTTAATCGACATAGGCGGAAAGAAGCCGCTCACAAGACCTCCATGTCTTGTGGCTCTCACACACCGAGTCCACCCGGTCTAGATTTATTACTTCACATTCTCATATTTCATGATAACATAAGTAACCAAAGATCCATTTAAAACTCGCAGGTGACAGGTAATCACCCGACTAAGCATGACAAAGCATAACTAGTCATTTACGAATAAAACAGGTAATCAAGGTAGATATGGAAAAACAAGGTTGGTAATGCACCAATTAGGTTTCCACTTGACTCCTAATCACTTAATGCAGTATATAAAAGCAAAAGCAAAATTAATTTGTAAAACACAAGGTAGGGTTGTATGCATCCGAGGCTTGCCTTCGTTGACAGAAAAGTACGGTTCCTGCGACGTTCCACATGTATTCGATCCGACCTCAACAAACAGATTAACCTCCTCCGCAACTTGATTAACTACCACGTTTTCACCTTCATTCACTACATGTAGTAACAATGCCATGTTTAACATGATGCGGAATACGAAACATGATGCTTGATGATGGATGTAAAATTAACAATTCGAATACAACTTTCCTTCGCGGTACAGTTGCAAGTCAAACTAACTAAACCTTTCCATAATACTAACCTCACTTGCCAAAGATCATTACCAACTAATGACCCAAGGACATCACTCAATCCAAAATTCAAATCAAAACCTAAATCATTAAAGGTTACTATTTGCGTTTATGAATTAATTATTTAATTCAAATTATGAAATAAATCAACTTATTCTAATTGATCTCAAAATTTTAGTAAAGATTCATCACATGATAAGTAAGTGGCAAAACAAATTTCATAATTTTTGGATAATTAATAGAGCCTAGAAAAATCATGGAAATCCATTTATTAACTTAATTGAGCAATTTTCATCACATTCAACAATTACTGCAAAAACAATATTTCATATTTTACCTAAATAGTATACATCATAGTGAGGTCACACAAAAATTTTCATAATTTTTGGAGCTCTAAATAAATCTACACAAAAATAACAAAAATAGACACTATTCATTCAATTCTGAAAAAGGTAAAAATCATTTTGAACGCTGAGTCACTGACACTCGGGTCCCACTTGTCATCCCTAACCTCACGCGCTGACCACGGTGGCGACGACTGCTGACCGGTAGAAAACTCGCCGACGATGAGTCCAACAGCGACGGCAAATACACCAAAACAATCACCATGACTAGGCGCATCGACTGACGTCCCTACTTGCACCAATTACGGCCCTATACTAGCTCAACGCCAGCCATGGCGGACGCGGTGGCTCGGCGACACGACGCCGGCGATAGGAGACTGGTAGCAATCAAATAAATAGCTCAGGAAGCATCAGTAGCATACCCGGACTTGTTGAAGCAAAGAACGAGACCGGAGAAGCAACGGCGACATGGGTCGACGTTCACAGTGATCGCGGCGGAGCAAAGCTCGTCGGTGACGGTGTTCTAGCGACTGCAGCGGCAAAATGATAAATCAACGAGGTATTTAGCACCACGGCATCGAGACGAAGCCGTAGGTACACCGATCAAGGGCAACAGCTCACCGAAGGGCGCTGGCCACGACGGCGCAAGCATGACGGCGAGGTTACCAGCCGCGGAGAAGAAAGCGATGCAACGCGAGTTCCCGGCGAAATCAAGAGACCACAGTAGGTTGGCTAGGTGTGCAAGGAGTAGGCGAAGCTATTAAACGCTTTGCTATGACGGTGGAGGCACTGGTTCGACGGTGGGAGCTCGCCGGAGATGAGCAAGGGCGACGGGAAAAACAGAGCAGCGAAATGAAAGTCGACGACGGCGTCTGATCTTTATAGGGCGGCCAAGGAAGCAAGGAGAAACCATGGAGGAGCCTTTCCTCGCGCCAGCGTGACGCCACAGATGGCCACGACATGCCAGGAACGCTGAAGAAGGTCGCCGGCCATGTAGCTTAGGCGGTGAACACTGTTCATAGTAATTATAGAATTGCCATTCGTTTTCAAATTCAAATTACTCCCAAATTTGTATAACAACTCAAAAATCTCCAAAAATAAAAGTTGTTCAAAATCCAAAGTTCTACAACTTTGCTTTTAACCAACCCCTAATTCGGTCTACATTTTGAAATGAACTTTTGAATTCAAATAGGGGACATTTAACGAATCACGCCTTTTCGAATTACTTCAAATTTTTCATAACAACTTTGAAAACTCCAAAAACAAACTTTGTATAACTTGACAAGCTCTACACTTTTGCTTTTGGGCTCAACCCCAAAATATTCTTAGATTTTGAAATGAGTTTTCAGGGTAGGATTTAAATACTGAAAATCAGGGTTTTCTTGAAAATTCAAATCCAAACCAAATTTTGAACTTGAGTCAAACAATACAATTCAACACCTACCACATAAATGTAAACTTGTTTTAGTGAATGCATGTCAAAGTGTGCAATATGACCAAATGCCTTGCAATGCATATGATGACATGTCCTGTTTTTAGTATTTAAACACCCGGGGTGTTACAATCCTTCCCCCTAAAAGAAATCTCGCCCCGAGATTCAAAGCCATAGGGTAAGTAATGGAAAAGGAAATGTGTCAGTCCAAAAACATCCAAAACCTGTCCATAAAACGGCTGAGGTCTCTTTACAAAACACAATTGGTGACAACCGAGCTCAACTAACATTACTCTATATTGACGCAAGAAACTCTGAAAATTTTTCTAATAAGTAATCTTCTAATTCCCAAGTAGCTTCTTCTTCTGAATGTTGATTCCATTGTATCTTGTAGAACTTGATTGTTCTCCTTCGAGTAACACGATCTTTCTAATCCAAAACTCAGATAGGATATTCGGAATAAGTCAAATCTAGTTCAAGTTCCACTCCTTCAACCTCAACATTCTGCTCAGGCACTCGGAGACACTTCTTCAATTGAGAAACATGGAACACATCATGCATAGCTGAAAGATGTTTGGGTAGCTTCAAGCGATATGCCACTTTTCCATACCTCTCAAAAATTTGAAATGGTCTAATATATCGAGGTGCCAACTTGCCTTTAACACCAAAACAGGTAACTCCCTTCATTGGTGATACTTTCAGATATACAAAATCCCCCTTGTTAAATGTCAATGGCCTACGTCGTTTATCCGCATAACTCTTTTGTCGGGACTATGCTATCTTCAAATTACTTTGTATTTGCCTAACCTTGTCTTCTGTTTCTTTCACAAGGTCGACTCCAAAGAACCTTCTTTCTCTAGGCTCAGACCAACTCAGTGATGTTCTGCATCTACGACCATAGAGCGCTTCAAATGGAGCCATTCTAATGCTTTCCTGATAACTATTGTTGTATGAGAACTCGGCCAAAGGTAAGCATTCGTCCCACTTATTGGAATAGTTAAGGACACAACACCTTAACATATCTTCAAGTACTTGATTGACCCTTTCAGTCTGACCATCGGTTTGTGGATGATAAGCTGTACTATATAGTAGTTTGGTACCTAACAAAGTATGCGAGTGTTTCTAAAAGCTAGAGACAAACTGTGTACCCTGATCTGACACTATGGTCCTTGGTACTCCATGTAGACTCATGATTCTTCCTAGATACATCTTGGCATATTGGACAGTGGGGTATATACTCTTGACTAGAAGAAAATGTGCTGATTTGGTTAGTCGATCCACAATGACCCATATTGAGTCAAATCCTTTTGATGTCTTGGGTAGACCAACAATAAAGTCCATACTGATGTCCTCCCACTTCCAAGCTAGAATAGGTAATGGCTGTAATTCACCAGCAGACCTCAAATGTATAGCTTTCACCTTTTGACAAGTATCACACCTTGCTATATATCTAGCAATCTCTATTTTCATTTTAGTCCACCAAAACTTTTGTTTTAAGTCATGGTACATCTTGTTGCTTCCCGGATGGATAGATAACCTAGTAGCATGTGCCTCTTCTAGAATTGACTACCGCAACTCAGGAACCTTTGGTACCACCAGGCGATCCTTGAACCATAATACACCTTCATCATCTATGCGGAAGCATTCCGCTTTTCCATTCCTAACTCTTTCCTCGATATGGTTTATACCCTTGTTTTCTTTCTGAGCAGCAATAATCTGGTCTCGAATATTGGCTTCAATTATTATGTTGGTCAAGCTCCCTTATTGAATTACCTCTACATTCAATTTCTCCATCTCTTGACATAAGGTCAAACCCATTGTTCTCACTGCCAGACAATTGCAATAACTTTTGCGACTGAGGGCATCTGCAACCACATTTGCTTTACCGGGGTGATAATGTACTTCCAAGTCATAATCTTTAATCAGTTCTAACCATCTTCTTTGTCGCATGTTCAACTCTGACTGAGTAAAGATATACTTTAAGCACTTGTGGTCTGTATAAATATGGCACGTATTACCAAGCAGGTAATGCCGCCAAATCTTCAGAGCATGGACCACAGCTGCTAACTCCAGATCATGAGTCGGATAGTGTTCTTCATGTTGCTTAAGTTGCCTGGATGCATAGGCAATGACTCAGCCTTCTTGCATCAACACACATCCAATACCAATACCAGAAGCATCACAATAAACATCAAACGGCTTCTCGATATCAGGTTGGGCTAATCCTGGTGCAGTAGTCAACAGTCTCTTCAAAGTCTGGAAAGTCTCTTCACAATCAGATGACCAGACAAACTTGACTTGGTTCTTTAACAATTCAGTTATGGACTTTGATACTTTAGAGAAATCTGGAATAAACCGACGGTAATACCCCACCAATCCCAGAAAACTCCGAACTTGATGAACTGTGGTTGGCGGTTTCCAATCAAGCACATCCTTCACTTTGCTTGGATCAACTACAATGCCTTCAGCTGACAAGACATGTCCAAGAAATTGTACTTCCTTAAGCCAAAAATCACACTTGCTGAACTTGGCATATAGTTGATGTTCTCTCAAGCGGGTCAGAACAATTCTGAGATGTTCTGCATGTTCTTTCTTATTCTTGGAATATACTAGAATGTCATCAATAAACACCACTACAAACTTGTCTAGCTCGGGCATGAATACTGAATTCATCAGATACATGAAATGAGCTAGAGCATTTGTCAAACCAAAATACATTACCAAGTATTCATATAATCCATATCTTGTAGTAAATGCCGTTTTGGGAATATCTTCAGGCTTTATCTTGATTTGGTGATATCCTGACCTCAAATCTATCTTGGAGAAAACTTTGGCTCCGGCCAATTGATCAAAAAGCAAATCTATCCGAGGTAAAGGATACTTATTCTTGATGGTCACTTCATTCAATGGACGATAGTCGACACATAACCTCAGGGTCTCATCTTTCTTTTTCACAAAAATTGCTGGACATCCCCAAGGTGATGAACTAGGTTGAATAAATCCTTTCTCAATCAATTCTTGTAACTGAGTCTTGAACTCGGCTAATTCCTTAGGTGGCATCCTATAAGCTCTCTGAGAAATCAGAGTTGTTCCAGGTTGCAACTCTATGTTAAACTGGACATCCCTATTAGGTGGTAGACCGGGTAAATCTTCAGGAAACACATCTGGAAATTCACACACTACCGGGATATCTCTAATCTCTTTGACAGCAGTTGCACAAACTTTGCCCACTGATCTTCTTAAGGTTGGAAGTTGGATGGGAAGTTGAGAATTACTATCTAGCAAACTCATCTTTATAGTTCTATTCAAAGCATCTATAACAACCTTATGCTGATACATCCAATTCATTCCCAAGATTACATCTATATCCTAATCCTTAAGGATAATCATGGTAGTGGGAAAAATATGCCCACCCAGGTTTACGGGTACCTGGTATACCATTTCCTTAGTACATAGACGTCCCTCGAGCGACTGTATAAAGAAATTTTCCTTTGTTGCCCCAATTGAAATTTTATGCTTTACCACAAATGTTCTATTGATGAATGAATGAGATACACCCGAATCAAAAAGTATAACTGCAGGGTGATTGGCAACAGGAAACATACCCATCATCACTAGCTCCCCTTTCAAAATTTCCCCAGCTTGAATATAAAATACCCATCCTGTCTTCCTCTCATCTTTGCCCTTCTAAGTATTCTGATTGGGGTTCTTGTTTTGTGCCTGACCCTGTTGTTGATTGGCAGGGGCCTTCTGATAATTTTGATTAGCCTGCTTGGGATACGGACATTCCCTGGAGAAATGACCGGTCCTTCCACAATTGTAACATGGATAATTGTGACCCTAGGGCGTTGGAGCATTGCCACCAGGAGCATTGGTCTGTTGAGAATTCAGGTAGGTTATAGCAGGACGGACATTTGACTGTTGCCCGGCTTGGGACTGCGGCGGACGATAAGGAGGACGATTATGATTTACTGGATGATAAATCACCCTCTGTCTCTTTTGATTTCCCCCAAAAGATCCAGACGGCAAACTCTTTTTCTTTTTGAGCTCCTTATGCTGCCGATACTTTGCCTCTGAAGCAATTGCAATATTTACTGCCTCATGATAAGTAACATTAGTACAAATTGTCATCATTGTCTGCAGCTTGGTATTCAGGCCTCTCATAAATCACCTCTTCTTCTTGGCATTAGTATTGACATGTTCCGATGCATATTGTGACAGGTGATTGAATCTTTCCACATACTGCATCACGGTTTGATCCCCTTGCTTCAAAGCAAGGAATTCATCTAGCTTCATAGCCATAACTCCTTTAGGGATATAATGGGCTCTGAAGGCAGTATGGAACTCAGCCCAAGTTATTAGAATGCCAGCTGGTTGCATAGCCACTAAGTTTGCCCACCAAGCACTTGCTGCTCCTCGAAGTTGCTGGGCGGCAAACGCAGGTTTTTGATACTCCGTGCATGGAATAAGATCAAATTTCTGCTCCATGGTTCAAAGCCAATCATCAGCCTCCAATGGTTCATCTGCCTTGGTGAACACCGGTGGTCTTGTGTTTGTAAAATCAACATATGTAGCCTCCTGCCTGTTATGGTGGCGACCACGGTTTCCTTTCATTTGATTCTGATTACTCTGAGCTATCTCATGAAGCAAACGAGAATTTTCGACCGTCACATTGACAAGTGCGGCTATAGCATTAGCCAGATTTGTTGGAACTGGTGGTGGATCTGGAATACCATTCTCATCTTGTGAAGTTCCCGGAATATACGAACCCCGCGTACGACGCATCTGCTCAAACAAACCAAACTTTACTCACAAGTCTTTATTGAATTGCAACAAAAGCTTACTCCAGACACATTACATCGGGTTTACTAATTTAAACACAAACCCGCATGAACTTAAACAAGACTACTTAACTTAACTAGGACTAACTATTATACAACTCTACTCCTTTCCTTCATTACTTCAAACTTCAGGCTTGGAATCCATTCTGGAAATATTACCGCCTTCATTATCACTTTCCTCGATCATTACTAATTCTTCAGGATCTTCTTCTTCTTCTGATTCGCTATCATCGGCAAGGATAACACCTAGGTCCATTGCATCAGCTTGGGGTTCATGATGTGGATTTAGGAGATTGCTTAGCCTATGAACTTCCTCATGCAGATAAGTATTATATTCTTCTAAATCTTCTACATAGAATTCTAGCTCAAGCTACATTTTCCCTATGCCAAGCTTCATTCCTTCCTTCCACCGTACGAACTAACATACGTTCATAGTTCCTGTGCGCGGTGGTGAGACGTCTCAATTGATCCTGTAGTTCTCCTACCCGGATAGCATCCACAGCCCTATCTCTAGTAGCTTGTGCTAACTCTACAGAAATCCTCTGTATCTCTGCCTAAGGATCAGGCCTAGAACTGCTACTGCTAGCACCATCATTCCTAGGGGCAAGTTGGTGACGAGGAACTCCTTTGGGTCCAGTGGACTTACGGGGCGTCATCTTGGTACGAGCCATACTGTAGGAAGCAAGATTAATCCCAGTAAAACAATCTGACAACAGTCTCGAGAGCAGCAAGAGTGGACTACACAACTCAACCCATACACACTACCCACCCAGACTCAGAGGAGAAGGAAGTAACAAGTGAATTAATTATGATGCATGAATCGTTCTTACAAACAAAATCATTAAAGCTTATAAAGCACATAAACAACATTTGTTTTTATATAGGGCATAGTAAGATTACTACTCCACCACACAAAACCTTTTTAATCAAATAAGGAATGGTGAGAAAGAGATAAGATAAGTCAGAAGCAATTTAGACCAAATTAACAAGTTAAATTTAGTCGTTCCAAATCGTTTTGAAATTTTTGTAAACCAATACGACAAATACTTTGTAACGATCGCTTTGATACCATTCTGTGGCAGAACCTCCTAAATTATAGGACCCACATGCACTTGTCACTGTCCAACGACCTTTGACAACTATGCATAGTTCCTGGTAACTTAAGAAGTCTATCGGGTGTCCTCAGGGAACCCTGAATCATCCATGATTTCTGAGCAGGATCACATTATAGAGTCATTGCAGTATTACAACATTTATTCAAACATATACATCAGAGCAAAGTAGTGGAAGTCTTACGATAACATAGTTTACAAACCAGTTGTTTCAAACTTTACAAACTAAGTTCGGTAATTATTACAAACCATAGTAGTAGTGGAGTGGCATAATTAACATAAACATAACACACAAAATAAGCATCCTGCCCAAGGATCACACATTCACTTATCGTCATCGACCTGAACAATAGTCATGCAACAAGATCCAAAACAGATCTGCTCATGAGGCTCACCTGCAACAAGGGTCAATGAACCCTGAGTACAAAAGTACTCAACAAGACTTAACCGAAATAAGAACTGATAAACTCAGGAATGCAGGCTCAGGGATTCAAGGTATGACTTTAGCAATAATCAAAGTTCTTTTGCGTAAAAGCTCTTTAACAAAATTATTTACTTCAAAGGTAAAACTTTATAAGTACCACATATGAATCTGCCATGATTCGTAATGAGATCATGAACTTCATATCAATCTCTTTCTCAAACCTTTCTCAAGTTCTAGTTATTAACTACGATGATGAACAGTGAGTTGAGTCTCCATAACCGAGGAGCAACGACGATTCGAACCGATTAAAACCCAGCTGGGGATTCTAGACCACACGACATATGCAGGTCCCTGACCTACATATACCAACCTACCCTCAGGTCCTCTAAAACAAGAATGGGTCCGCGCCACCCGAGAATACAGTACTCCACCAATCCAGCCCATTGCCACGTGGGTACACGCTATTCCCACCATCTCTCCACTCCTAGTGCGTGAGTAGCCATTCTCGTACTAGAATCGTCAAGTTAAGGCTTACCGGAGTATGTGGTTAGTACTACAAGGTCTCACTTCATGCAATTCAACAATGGTATGGACCTTAATCGATACAGGCGGAAAGAAGCCGCTTACAAGACCTCCATGTCTTGTGGCTCTCACACACCGAGTCCGCCCGGTCTAGATTTATTACTTCACATTCTCATATTTCATGATAACATAAGTAACCGAAGATCCATTTAAAACTCGCAGGTGACAGGTAATCACCCGACTAAGCATGACTAAGCATAACTAGTCATTTACGAATAAAACAGGTAATCAAGGTAGATATGGAAAAACAAGGTTGGTAATGCACCAATTAGGTTTCCACTTGACTCCTAATCACTTAATGCAGTATATAAAAGCAAAAGCAAAATTAATTTGTAAAACACAAGGTAGGGTTGTATGCATCCGGGGCTTGCCTTCGTTGACGGAATATTCCGGTTCCTGCGACGTTCCACAAGTATTTGATCCGACCTCAACAGATGGATTAACCTCCTCCGCAACTTGATTAACTACCATGTTTTCACCTTCGTTCACTACACGTAGTAACAATGCCATATTTAACATGATGTGAAATACGAAACATGATGCTTGATGATGGATGTAAAATTAACAATTCGAATACAACTTTCATTCGCGGTACAGTTGCAAGTCAAACTAACTAAACCTTTCCGTAATACTAACCTCACTTGCGAAAGATAATTACCAACTAATGACCCAAGGACATCACTCAATCAAAAATTCAATCAAAACCTAAATCATTAAAAGTTACTATTTGCTTTTATGAATTAATTATTTAATTAAGAATTATGAAATAAATCAACTTGTTCCAATTGATCTCAAAATTTTTGTAAATGTCCATCACATGATAACTAAGTGGCAAAACAATTTTCATAATTTTTGGATAAATAAATAAGCCTAGAAAAATCATGGAAACTCATTTATTAATTAATTGAGCAATTTTTATCACATTTAAAAATTACTGAAATACAATATTTCATATTTTTCCTAAATAATATACATCACAGAGAGGTCACATAAAAATTTTCATAATTTTTGGAGCTATAAATAAATCTACACAAAAATAACAAAAATAGACACTATTCATTCAATTCTGAAAAAGGAAAAAAATCATTTTGAACGCTGAGTCACTGACACTCGGGTCCCACTTGTCATCCCTAACCTCACGTGCTGACCACGGCGGCGACGATGCTGACCGGCAAAAACTCACCGACGGCGAGTCCAACAGCGACTGCAAAGACACCAAAACAATCACCATGACTAGGCGCATCAACTGACGTCCCTACTTGCACCAATTATAGCCCTATACTAGCTCAACGCCAGCCATGGCGGACGCGGCGGCTCAGCGACATGACGCCGGTGATAGGAGACTGGTAGCAATCAAATAAATAGCTCAGGAAGCATCAGTAGCATACCCCGGACTTGTTGAAGCAAAGAACGAGACCAGAGAAGCAACGGCGACACGGGTCGACGTTCACAGTGATCGCGGCGGAGCAAAGCTCATCGGTGACGGTGTTCCGGTGACTACAGTGGCAAAATGATAAATCAACGAGGTATTTAGCACCACGGCATCGAGATGAAGCCGTAGGTACACCGATCAAGGGCAACGGCTCACCGAAGGGCGCTGGCCACGACGGCGCAAGCACGACGGCGAGGTTACCAGCCACGGAGATGAAAGCGATGCAACGCGAGTTCCCGGCGAAATCAAGAGACCACAGTAGGTTGGCTAGGTGCGCAAGGAGTAGGCGAAGCTATTGAGCACTTTGCTGCGACGATGGAGGCACTGGCTCGACGGTGGGAGCTCGCCGGAGATGAGCAAGGGCGACGGGAAAAACAGAGCAGCGAAATGAAAGTCGACGACGGCGCCTGATCTTTATAGGGCGGCCAAGGAAGCAAGGAGAAGCCACGGAGGAGCCTTTCCTCGTGCCAGCGTGATGCCACAGACAGCCACGATGCGCCAGGAACGCCGAAGAAGGTCGCCGGCCATGTAGCTTAGGCGGTGAACACTGTTCACAGTAATTACAGAATTGCCATTCATTTTCAAATTCAAATTACTCCCAAATTTGTATAACAACTCAAAAATCTCCAAAAATAAAAGTTGTTCAAAATCCAAAGTTCTACAACTTTGCTTTTACAACCAACCCCTAATTCAGTTTACATTTTGAAATGAACTTTTGAATTCAAATAGGGGACATTTAACGAATCACGCCTTTTCGAATTACTTCAAATTTTTCATAACAACTTTGAAAACTCCAAAAACAAACTTTGTATAACTTGACAAGCTCTACACTTTTGCTTTTGGGCTCAACCCCAAAATATTCTTAGATTTTGAAATGAGTTTTCAGGGTAGGATTTAAATACTGAAAATCAGGGTTTTCTTGAAAATTCAAATCCAAACCAAATTTTGAACTTGAGTCAAACAATACAATTCAACACCTACCACATAAATGTAAACTTGTTTTAGTGAATGTATATCAAAGTGTGCAATATGACCAAATGCCTTGCAATGCATATGATGACATGTCCTGTTTTTAGTATTTAAACACCCAGGGTGTTACACATGGTCGGGCTTCTTGTCATCTTGAAAACCAGGAGGTTGCTCAACATATACTTCTTTATTGATGTAACCATTGAGAAATGCACTCTTAACATCCATTTGATAGAGCTTGATGTTGTGGGCACAAGCATAGGCTAGCAAGATTCTTATTGCTTCCAATCTAGCAACCGGGGCATATGTTTCTCCAAAGTCAAGACCTTCAACTTGTGTACAGCCTTGTGCTACCAATCTTGCTTTGTTCCTTACCACTATCCCATCTTGATCTTGCTTGTTTCTAAAGGCCTATTTGGTTCCAATCACATTATGTCCCTTTGGTCTTTCTACCAATTCCCATACTTGATTTCTTGTGAAATTATTCAATTCTTCATGCATAGCATTTACCCAATCAACATCCTTTAATGCTTCATCTATCTTCTTTGGTTCAATAGATGACACAAATGAGAAATGCTCACAAAATGATGCCAATCTTGATCTTGTTTGTACACCTCTAGAAATATCACCAATGATAGTGTCCAATGGATGATCTCTTGCAACATTGGTTGGTTGGAGGATTGGAACTTGATTGCTTGCACTTGCTTGATCATTGAATTGAGATGATGTACTAGCCACTTGATCTTGTTCATTATCATGAGATCCACTTGCACTAACTTGATTTGTATCATCTTGCACATTTGAGTTAGAGAGCACTTGCACTTGATCATCTTCATCATCATTCACTTGCCTCGGCCTCAATTCACCAATATCCATGTTCTTCATGGTATTTGAAAGTTGAATGCCTCTAACATCTTCCAAGTTCTCATTCTCTACTTGTGAACCCTTGGTTTCATCAAATTCAACATCATGAACTTCCTCAAGAGTACCACTATCCAAATTCCAAACTCTATATGCTTTGCTTGTAGTGGAATAACCAAGTAGGAATCCTTCATCACATTTCTTGTCAAACTTGCCCAATCTAGTGCCTTTCTTCAAGATATAGCATTTGCAACCAATGACCCAAAAATATGCAATGTTGGGCTTTCTACCATTCAAGAGCTCATATGGTGTCTTCTCTTTCAATGGGTGACAATAGAGGTGGTTGCTACAATAGCAAGCCGTGTTGATAGCTTCGGCCCAAAAAGATTGACTCACATTGTACTCACTAAGCATAGACCTTGCCATATCAATAAGTGTTCTATTCTTCCTCTCAACAAGGCCATTTGATTGTGGAGTGTACTTGGCCGAGAATTGATATCTAATTCCAAATTCATCACACAACTCATCAATTCTAGTGTTCTTGAACTCACTACCATTGTCACTTCTAACTCTCTTGATGGTTATTTCAAACTCATTGTGAATGCCCTTGACAAATGATTTGAATGTTGCAAACACATCACTTTTGTCCACTAAAAAGAATACCCATGTGTATCTAGTATAATCATCCACTATCACAAAGCCATATTTGTTACCACCGATGCTAGTGTATTGTGTTGGCCCAAACAAATCCATGTGCAATAACTCAAATGCTTTACTAGTGCTCATCACGCTTTTCTTGGGATGGGTGTTTCCAACTTGTTTTCTGGCTTGACAAGAGCTACAAAGCTTATCCTTTTCAAACACAACATCTTTCAAGCCTCTAACCAAGTCATGCTTAACCAATCTATTCAATTGTTTCATTCCAACATGACCAAGCCTTCTATGCCATAACCAACCCATGCTAGACTTAGTGAACAAGCATGTAGATAATCTAGCTTCACTAGCATTGAAATCGACCAAGTATAGATTCTCATATCTAAAGCCTTTGAAGATCAAGTTAGAGCCATCTACACTTATGATCTCTACATCATCTACCCCAAATATGCATTTGAATCCAAGATCACACAATTGAGCCATGGATAGCAAATTGAAGTTCAAGCTCTCTACTAGCAACACATCGGATATGCTCATGTTATTGGATATTGCAATCTTACCAAGCCCTTTGACCTTGCCTTTGCCATTATCACCAAATGTGATACTATCATAACCATCATTGCCATTGGTGTTGATTGAGTTGAACATTCTTGCATCACCAGTCATGTGTTGAGTGCACCCACTATCAAGAACCCAATGCCTTCCTCCGGCTTTGTAATTGACCTACAAAAGAAGATCAATTCTTTTTAGGTACCCAAACTTGCTTGGGTCCTTGAAGGTTAGTTACTAAGCTCTTTGGTACCCAAATGGCTTTCTTATTTGAGCCCATCCATGGTTTACCAATGAACTTGGCCTTTACACCATTTGTACCCTTAGTAAGCATGTGGCATGAATCAAGCTTTATGAAGGATACTATCAGGTACCATAAATAGGGGTCCCCGAAGCAAGAGCCAAAAAGATCGCTTAGACATTGTAAAAATCAAAACTAAGAAACAACCACTGGCAAACCCCCACCTTATCCGAGGCTCGGCTGGACCGCCCGGCCCACCTCGAACAATATCCGGGCTCACCCAAAGCGGGCTCAGCCCAGAGCAAAACCACCAGGCCTTGGATGGGGAACCAGACTCTCCGCCTCGCTTGAGGCCCCAAACCATGAGGCCTCAGACGAGGAACCAATTCTCCACCTCGCTCGAGGCCCCGAATCGCGAGGCCTCGAACGAGGAACCGATTCTCCGCCTCACTCGAGGCCCCGAACCGCAAGGCCTTGAATGAGGCACCGATTCTCCGCCTCGCCCGAGGCCGCACCCGCAAGGCCTCGGACAAGGTACCGATTCTCCACCTCGCCCGAGGCCCCGCCCGCAAGGCCTCGGACGAGGTACCAATTCTCCGCCTCGCCCGAGGCTCCGCCGGCAAGGCCTCGAACGAGGTACTGATTCTTCGCCTCGCTCGAGGCCCCGCCCGCAAGGCCTCGGACCAGGTACCGATTCTCCGGCTCGCCCAAGGCCCCGCCTGCAAGGCCTCAGACGAGGTACCGATTCTCCGACTCACCCGAGGCCTCGGCCGTAAGGCCTCTGATGAGGTACCGATTCTCCGCCTCGCCCGAGGCCCCACGCCACGAGGCCTTAGACGAGGATGTCACATCCAACCAACGCGTCCAACCACTCCCGCGACGTCAGCCGAACAACGACACGATATAGCGGAGTGGCCGACGAGATGGGAGTCACATCGACGCCATGCCGTCTAGGACAAGACGGGGCGGGGGTTATTGGTCGCTGTGCTCAATGCTGTGCCCATGGCTGACACTCGTGCTGCACTGTGCTGCCTAACCCCACCTGCTCCAAGGACAGCGTGGCATGGAGAGTCAAGTCCAGGTCTCTATAGCCTCAGAATCAGCGTACAAGACCAACTGCTCCCTTTGAGCCTCGACTATCCGCTTCTAGGCCCCTATAGCCTCGGGACTTGCACCCGCCGAGCCCCCCATAATGGTTCAGCCTTTGCACCGACTGGGCCTTGGCTCCCCACGCCGGTCAAACATACAGCGACCAACACATCTCCAATAGAAGAAGGCGCGGATGTCATCACAGGAGCTCCCACATCGCACAGGATCAGGCGTGACCGGCGCGTCGCTCTAGTGCACCGAGGACAAGGCCGCTCCACCGAGAAGGCTGCCATAGTGACAAGCTACAGGGCTCAGACACGTCGCCTCTGCTCACAAAATGCCATGTAGCAAATCCATGTACCGCCCCTGTGCCTCCCTTCGACTATAAAAGGGAGTGACCAGGGCCGCTTCTAGGGGGATCGGACACGGACATAGACACAGACAGACACAGACAGAGAGACAGACACCACGCATGCAAGCAATGCACAACGCTCTGTAACACACACTCTTCCTCACTGCACGAGATCAACATCTCAAGCAACCCATGCCGCTCCACGCAGAGACCTAGGACAATCTCCCTCTCTCGCCCAGCTTGTAAACCCCTACTACAAGCACCTCGGTGCAAGGAAAACAAGATCGCTCTCTCAGACTGGACATAGGGCACCTATTGCCCGAACCAGTATAAACCTTGTGTCTCTTTGTATCACCATCCGGGATTAGGGGCATGTAGTATATTTTCACTAGTCGGTTGAGGGCCTGCTGGTCCAAAACACCGACAGTTGGCACGCTAGGTAGGGGTGCTACTACGTGTTAGCTCAGTCATCCCAACAAGTTCCGGATGACAGACCCCGTGCGACCACTACGTCTCGGCATGGTGATCTGGTTCAGGAGCCTAGAGTTCATGTCTCTAGGATGTGAGTACCATATGGTACTCCTCACACCCAGAGCCCCTCCGACCGACGATGACATCACGCACCAGCAGCCTAGGCGCAGGCGGCGCCTAGGCCGCTGCTCTCATCGCGCTCGCCAGGCACGACGTGGGCGGGACCACCCCGACACCGCGCGAGCTCAGGGCGACACACCGCGCTCCACCAATATCCCACACCCAGCTGTTGGTATAGAGTCCCTGGTTGGGGACTTGTCTAGCTTAAGCCTGGGAAAGGGAAAGACGCCGGTGGCGCGTGGCGACGCCCCGTCATCAAGCTCTGCCCCGCCACCTCCTGAGGAGTCGACTCCGACGAAGTGGAGCCTGGCGATGGCACCATCCCCGTACCCCTTCAGGTTGAGCAATGCCACCGCCGCCTATGCTTCCGCCTACGCTTCCGCTCACGCGGAGCCCCTAGGACGCCACCAATGTTTCGCCCTCGACCTCATCACCACAACCTCGACCCACACCCACACTGACTCCTCGGAGGAGGACGAGGCATGGGCCGGAGCGGACTTCTCCAGGCTTCGCGACCCTGAAGCCATGCACCGCTTCATGGCCGTGAGCGACTACTGCTTCGGCTACTCCGACTCCGATGACAAAGGCACTTACGATCCCACTCGTGAGTGCTTCAACATCGAGCTCGGGATGGCAAGCACGAGCGATGAGGATGAAGGGGCAGGCAATTGCTCCCTGCCCCACGAGGGGGCAGGTGACGCCACACCTCCACGTGTCGAGCCCCCGGCGGCGCGGAACGAGAACCCCGCCCACGAGGAATGTCGACGCCTTGACTTGGAGCAGCTCTGTGAGCTTCAGGCCAAGGTTGAACAAGACCGACTCCTTCTGCAGCAGCTCCGAGACACTCTCGAGCGAGAGCAGCGGGGTCGCGGTGATGGCGGAGCAGCCTGGCGGAGGGCTCACGACGTCAACCACCACATCAACAACGACAAAGGGGGCGAGCAACCCCCTATCTTCAATCGCACTAGCCAGAACATCGCGGTAGCAGCGATGCTACTCCGGAGCGCGGCATCGAGGCCAACCCAGAGGAGGTCTCGGCCGTGACCAACATGGGACCAATCCGAGACCTCAAGGGCATGCAAAGGGTTATGGGATGCCTTGCGGCCCTAAGCCACTTTATCTCGCACCTTGGCGAAAAAGGCTTGCCTCTGTACCACCTCTTGAGAAAATCCGAACGCTTTTCCTGGACCCCCAAGGCCGAAGAAGCCCTCACCAAGCACAAAGCACTGCTCTCCAATCCTCCCGTCCTGGTGCTGCTGACCAAGGGCGAGGCCCTCTTGCTCTACGTCACCGCAACGACCCCAGTGGTCAGCGCGGCAATAGTGGTCGAGAGGCAGGAAGAGGGGCATGCTTTACCCGTCCAACGACCTATTTACTTCATCAGCGAGGTGCTCTCCAAGACTAAGACTCGCTACCCCCCACATCCATAAGCTGATCTACGCCATAGTCTTGGCTCGACGCAAGCTGCATCACTACTTCGAGTCCCACCCAGTGACCGTGGTGTCGTCTTTCCCTCTGGGAGAGATAATCTAGAACCGGGAGGCCTCGAGTAGAATAGCCAAGTGGGCCGTGGAACTCATGGGGGAAGCCCTATCTTTTGCGCCTCGGAAAGCAATCAAATCCCAGGTCTTGGTCGATTTTGTGGCTGAGTGGGCCGACACCCAACTGCCACCTGCTCAAATCTAGGCGGAATGTTGGACCATGTACTTTGATGGGTCCCTGATGAAGATTGGGGCAGGCATGGGTCTGCTCTTCATCTCACCCCTCGGAGTGCACATGCGCTACATGATCCGTCTCTACTTCGCCGCCTCCAACAACGCAGCCAAGTACGAAGCCCTCGTCAACGGCTTGCAGATCGCCATCGAACTTGGAGTACGGCGTCTCGACATACAGGGCGATTCGTAGCTCGTCGTCGATCAAGTAATGAAGGAGTCGAACTGCCATGACCCCAAAATGGAGGCGTACTACAAGTTGGTACGTCGCCTAGAAGACAAGTTCGATGGTCTCGAACTCAACCACATTGCGCCAAAATTCAACGAGGCCACGGACGAACTGGCCAAGATGGCGTCGGCACGAGCCCCGGTCCCCTCGAACATCTTCGCCAGAGACCTCCACAAGCCTTCCATCGACTATGCCTCGGCGGCGGAAGAGGGCCCACCGGTCGAGCCCACCACAGGGCTCGAGGCCCCCTCTGTCACTGAGACCCCTGTGGCCGAGCCCGAGGTCATGGAAACCAACACGGAGCCTCCCGAGGCTGACCAGGGCATAGACTGGCGAGTCCCGTTCCTTGATTGCCTCATTCGAGGAGAGCTTCCTACAGACAGGACCGAAGCCCAATGGCTTGCGCGACGAGCCAAAACTTACATCCTCAGCAACGGCGAGTTATATAGGCGAAGCCCATCTGGCGTCCTCCAACGATGCATCACCACCGAGGCAGGCCAAGCCCTACTTTGGGACTTGCACGCGAAGCCTGCGGGCACCATGCAGCGCCTCGGACGCTCGTTGGAAACGCCTTCCGCCAAGGGTTCTACTGGCCAACGGCGGTTGCTGACGCCAACAAGCTGGTATGCTCCTACGAGGGATGCCAGTACTATGCGCGGCAGACGCACCTCCTGGCCCAAGCCCTCCAAACCATCCCCATTACATGGCCATTCGCCGTGTGGGTGCTGGACATGGTTGGGCCTCTGTAGAAGGCCCCCGGGGCTATACCCATTTGCTGGTAGCAATCGACAAGTTCTCCAAGTGGATCGAGGCTCGTCCTATCACTCAAATAAAATCCGAGCAAGCGGTGCTGTTCTTCACTGATATCATCCACAGGTTTGGGGTTCCAAACACCATCATCACAGACAATGGGACACAATTCACTGGCCACAAGTTCCTGATGTTCTGCGATGACCACCACATCTGTGTGGCCTGGTCGGCCATAGGACACCCTAGGACAAACAGCCAAGTAGAACGTGCTAATGGCATGATCCTACAGGGCCTCAAGCCAAGAATATACAACCGGTTGAAGAAATTTGGCAAGAAATGGCTTGCTGAACTCCCGTCGGTCATCTAGAGCCTAAGGAACACTCCAAGCCGAGCCACGGGGTTCACACCATTCTTCCTGGTCTATGGAGCCGAGGCCATCCTCCCCACTAACTTGGAGTATGGTTCCCCGAGGCTACAGGCCTACAACAAGCAGAGCAACCGCACTGCCCGCAAAGACGCCCTCGACCAACTGGAGGAAGCCCGAGATGTTGCGCTGCTACACTCGGCCAAGTACCAGCAAGCCCTATGACACAATCAAGCCCAACGCATTCAAAGCCGAGACCTGAAGGTGGGCGACCTGGTGCTGAGACTGAGGCAGAGGAACAAGGGCCGCCACAAGCTGACCCCGCCATGGGAAGGTCCGTACATCGTCGCTCAAGTGCTAAAGCCCGGGACCTACAAGCTAGCCAACAAGAAGGGCAAAATCCTCACCAACGCTTGGAACATAGAACAGCTATGTCACTTCTACCCTTAAATTTCCAAGCATTGTATACATTGTTTCTCGAAATACATTAAAGAAGCGTTCTTTAGTTGTTCTAATTTTACGAGAAACCCCCCGAGCCCATCGATGGGGGATCGGCGTTACAATAACGCTATAAGGGAGACTCGGCTCTACCTCTGCAGAGGTGCCCACCGTGGGGCTCGAACAAGACTTGGCTCTGCCTCTGCAGAACCGAGCCTCCCTTGGGGGCTAGAAGGGGGGACCCCCCTCAGTCCCAGACAACGTTTTTAGTCATTTTTCAAAATTGATTTTCAAAAAAATTTCTATGCCAAACTCTCTCGCGTACTCTGACAAATCGATTGTAAAAAACCTAAGGACCGAAAGTCTATCTCAGGGCCAAAAGGCCGGCCGAGTCGCGAGACGGCCTATGCCTCTAGGCTACGACAACTTCCTCACCACCTTTTGCCCGAAGGGCAGCTTAGGCTCCGAGGAAGTCTTTTGCAAGAGATATGTTCAAAGACGAGACAGAGGGCAGAGGCTCGGAAATACAATAAAAAATGATTAAAATGCGTATACACATAAGTACTTTAAAAGGGCCTCGACGGCCACAAGCGTCATGATACAATGATGTAAAGTCCTAATCTATTTAAATGGCCCCTTTGGCCCAAGTCAAGACTCAGGGTCACCAGCATCGGCAGACGGGATGGGAGGAACCACCTCGTCTTTGAACAAACTGGCCAGCGTCGTGCCAGGGGCCTCAGCCGCCTCCACTGGCTTCATGACCTCCTCCTCAGCCTTCTCGTCATCCTCAGCCATGACGTAACCATAGCTGATGGCCTCGAGGTCGATGCCGACATAGTGCGAAGAGACGACGGCCAGGGCGCGCTTGACGCCCGTATGCAGCTCCCCTTGGAGCCGCTCATGCACTCGGCCGCTCAACGCGATCAAGCGGCTCTCGAGGGAGCTACCCGATTCGACCCCCCAACCTCCAGGGCCTCGCAGGCGGTACGGGTGGTGCTCTGCAGCACATTGTCCTCCCGGATCTCGGCCTCAAGCACTGCCTGCACTTCAACGGAGGCCTCAGCTACCTGGGAGACCTCCTTCTCCAACCCTACGCCAAGACAAGAGGGATGGGGTTAAGCACAAAAGGAAATAAGCCAAACAGGGGCGAAGGCCTACGAGACTAACCCTCGGCTTTCTCCCTCTAGTTTTGGACCTCAACCCGAGAGGCCTCGACCGCCCTAGAAGCCTCCTTCTCTAGCTCTGCATCGCATTGGGGAGTTAGGAGTCGAACGCAAGAAAAACAAACAAAGCAAGGGGCACAGCTCAACAGGACTCACCCTCGGCCTTTTCCTTCCAAGCTAAGGCCTTGACCCGGGAGGCCTCGGCCACCTTGAGAGCCTCCGCCAGGGCACCTTTTGTCAGCAGGTGCGCGCCCTGCTCCGCCTCCAGCTGCCCGGTGATGGCCTTGGCAGAGGCCTCCACTTGTTCGGCCCGGGACCTAAAGGTGTCCCACTCACCGACCACCCGGGTCAGCTCCTCCTCCAGCTCCTTGATCTGCGCCGCCAAAGGGGCGGCCTACTCCTGAGCCGTGGCCACCTCGGCCTTCATGTCAGCACAGCGAAGGCGGAGGTCCTCTACCTCCATGCTCCGCATCGATAGAAGCTCATTAGCATTGGCGAGCAGGTCCTTCTGCTGCCGGAGCTGGTCCCAGACGTCCCTCTCCCGCCGGAGGAACAATGACTTCATGAGGGACCGGGCCTCGAGCTCCTAGATAGGCAGGACAGACATCAAGCACTGCGAGAAAACTCGGGAAAAGATGACATAGCACGAAAAAAGAAAGCGCGTACCTGGGCAACGCCGGGCAGGTCGTTAGCCATGATGGATAGCGCTGTCCGCAGCGACTGCTCTGCTAGACGGCGGAATTGCTCGAAGGAGTCCCAGCGCCCCCCTCGGCCGTGTCCTCGAGGGCGAACAGAGGCTCCCCCTCAGGGTCATCCCGGCTCCACCACAAGACATGCGGGCTATCCCACCCGCGGGGCTCGAGTTGTACCCGGACGAGGGCCGAGCTCCCCTCGCCAGAGGTCGAAGCTAGCTGCTCCGCGGTGCTGGCCGCCTCGGCGTCCACCACCTCCTTCCCTCGAGAAGTATCATTGGAGGAAATCGAATGGACCTCCACCTCCCGAGTGCTCCCCTGCGATGGCGGCGGGTCTTGGACCAGGGGCGGTACTTAAGCTTGCCCCCCCTCTGTCTCCATATCCTGGGCCGCCGGCTTTGCCGCGCCCACGCCGGCCTCCACCACCTTGGCCCTGGTGGTCCCGAGAGCTCCGGCCTCTGCCACCTCAGCCTCGGTGGTCCTCGGAGCCCCGGCCTCCACCGCTTTGGCCTCGGAGGTCCTAGGGGCCTCGGCCTCACCCTCGGTGGCCTCAGCGACTGGGGGCGCCCCGGCTTCATCTGACTCGCGGGCCTCGGCCACGCGAGGCATAGGCGCCTCCTCCCCTGCTTGCTTCATGGTCACCTCGGTAGCCTCTCCTTGGGCGGCCAGCTCCTTCGAGTCAGCCCTAGCCGACGCCGCGCCACGTGGTATGGCGGCCTGCGCCTCCACCACCCATCGGGCGGTGGAGCTGGTGCTCACCTTGAGTGCCTTACATGGCGCCAAGGTGGGCACTTCTGCCTGATGCTTCTGGCTGAAGACAAAGCACTCACGGGGTTAGCATACGACCAAAGAACAAGTGGGAGATGCTGCAAACCCCACTGACAAAACACTTACCTCGAACGGGGACACAATAGCTTCCGCACTGCGTCCCTCATCCTCTGCAATGGCGGTGGTGGCGGTGGTGGCATGGCCCCCGTGTCCGCCGGTGCCAGCCGGCCCTCGCCGGACTCCGACACCCCCTTGACCCTCTGCGGAGGCTATTGGGTCACCCCCGCCGTCGCTCGTTCCACCTCCGCCGTCAAGCCCATCAGGTTGACAGCGCGCTTCCCCAACGCCCATGCCTTGGGTGTGTCGGCCTCGACCCCCGGGTGGGTGATCGCCAGCCCCGAGGCGTCCTCTCCTCCTCCTCCTGGAAACACCGGGCTGCTCGCTGATGCCCTGGGCGCAGTCCCGTTGATGTCAGGGAGATGGTCTAGAGGACCCCACCCTGCCTCGCTCTCATCATCATCACTCAAAGAATCCATCAACGACGGTGACGGAGATGGCTCCACCGGGAGACCATCGTGCCTCTGCTGCCGGCGATGTTTCTCTAGCTCATCGCGCTCGAGGCTCTTCCTCTTGCGCCTTGCCTCCTCAGTGTCCTTCCGCTCCTTGTACACCTCGGTGTGCGCCCTATTCACTGCCCGCCGCTCTTTGTCCTCGAGAACGGGCGGTGGGGAGGCTCGTACATCCCTCATCCCCTGCAAGAACGACAAACACAAATAAGGGAACATATCGAAAATGTAAGGAGCAAGGAGGCCTCGGGGGCCGCAGCGGCGCGTGACTCACCAGAGAGATGTACCCCGTGATGGGTGCATCGGGAATGGGGTCAGACCATTGCTCCTCAGCCGCCCCTCCACCGTCTCTCTCACCCGACATAGAATCTCCTCGTCGGAGAGGGCGACGGTGGACAACCGAACGCCATCGATTGGCTCATCCGGTGTCATCTCGAACAGGCGCTACCGCCGAGCCATCAGTGGCAGCACCCTCTGGCGGTGGAAGGCCGCCATGACCACAGCCGCTGTAAGACCGTGGCTACGCCGCCTCTCCAGCGCCTCCAGGAGCGGCCGTAGCTTGGGCTGATCAGCCATCGGGACACCATACCTCCACCTCTCCGGCTGGCTCTCCACGACCCGCTCGGTATAGGGGGAAGCCCGCCGTCATCATTGTAGAGGTAGAACCAGCTGTTGTACCACGACGGTTGGACGACATGAGCTGGGCCAGGATGTAGAGGGGCGACCAGTCTTGGCGCACTTGGAGAGTGCAACCGTCGGCCCTCAATGCCTTCTGCGTGCCTGTCATGCCCGCCAGCTTGGTGGTGAGCCCCGCTCGAAAGAGGTGGAGCCATAGCTCCCAGTGGGGGGCGATGCCCAGGTACCCCTCGTAGACAGCGACGAAGATGGCCGCCTGCATGATGGAGTTGGGGTTGAAGTTGTGGAGCTCCACGCCGTAGCAATGCAGGAGCGCCCGCATGAACCGGTCCACCGGCAAGCCGAGACCACGCTCGTGGAAGGCCATGAAGCTCACGATGTAGCCATCGCGTGGCCTCGGCTCTGGCTCGCCCCCCGGAGCAATCCACTCCGGTCTATTGGGGTCGGTAACCGGGCGGAGGAGACCATCGTCGACGAGCGACTACAGCATCGCCGCAGACACATCGAACGGACCCCAGGGATCCGCCTGGATGACAATAGCGCTGTCGGCCATGGGTGCGGTGGAGAATGCGGCTACGGTGGTATGGCGTGCTCTCGCTATCCCTCTCTCTCTCTCTCTCGCCTTTTCTCCCCCTTCTCTCTTCTTCTCCCCGACGCTCTCTTCCTCTGTTCTTAGCAACCGCTCGAGGGCAAAAAGGGCGAATGCAGGTAGCAAGGTAAGGAGGGGCGAGGCGAGGCTCGTCATGTATTTATGAGGGGGGGAAGGGGGCGAAATGGATGGGCGACGAAACCGGGGAAGTTTCCCTCAGATCTAGTGTAGTTAATCCAGATCCGACCAAACCGCCCACACGTCCACCTTTTCCTTATTAATCGTGCGTACACAGTAACGTCCCATCCGTAGACGTCGCGTCGCATCCGACCACAGCAACGGCAGGCGCCGTTCCGTCTTCCCGAGGAACCGCCTCAAAAGGCGCACCCACCGTTGTCAATCGATGGGAGGGGAATATCCCCCACCCGATTCCTTTCGGACTAAGGAACTAGGCACTGAGCCTGTTACGGTCCAGGGGTTCGAAGGCTGGGCCCCTAAGGGTCTCGACAGCCGCCCCAGGACAAACAGAGTCAGAGATGACTATGGGCGAGCCCATACATGGCCGAGGCCCAAGCAAGCAATTGCTTGGGATGCCCTAAGTCGTGTCCGAGACCGATAGGGAGGTCTCTGAATGGGATCCCACCGTAGGGAGGCACCGAGCCCCTAGGGCCAATCGAACGGCTTTCGGACCCACTAGAGAAGCCCTATGGTACTTTTGGAGTGCATCTCTAGACCACTAGCCAACCCCTATCGAATGGGGCATGGGCCTCCACTCGGACTTACCCGGTAACAGCTCACCAGAGGTGTCACTGCTCGCGCCCACCGAGGGTAGCCTGGCATACTCCACATCTCCTTCCGAACGAAAGGGATGCGCGAGGGCCACACAAAAAAGACGAAGAAACTCCTGATCACCCTCTTGCTTCGAGGAGAGGCTCGGGGGCTCTTTCTGCAACCAACCCGATTCCTTTTAGACTAAGGAACTGGGCACCGAGCCCATTACGGCCCAGGGGTTCGAAGGCTGGGCCCCCGAGGGTCTCGACAACTGCCCTAGGACAAACAGAGTTAGGGATGACTATGGGCGAGCCTGTACATGGCCGAGGCCCAAGCAAGCAATTGCTTGGGATGCCCTAAGTTGTGTTCGAGACCGGCAGGGAGGTCTCTGAATGGAATCCCACCGTAGGGAGGCACCGAGCCCCCAGGGCCAATCGAACGGCCCTGGGACCCACTAGAGAAGCCCTCTGGTACTTTTGGAGTGCGTCTCTGGACCGCTAGCCAACCCCTATCGAATGGGGCATGGGCCTCCACTCGGACTTACCCAATAATAGCTCACCGGAGGTGTCACTGCTCGCTCCCACCGAGGATAGCCTGGCATACTCCACCCTCCTTCTGAACGAAAAGGATGCACGAGGGCCGCACAAAAAAGATAGGGAAGCTCCTGATCGCCCTCTTGCTCCGAGCAGAGGCTCGAGGGCTCTTCCTGCAACCAAGTCGAGATTCAGTGACCCGAACATGCACTCGAGGGCTCGGCAAACGCGATAAAAACCCCTCGCTCAACATGAGAAAAGCCCCTGGAGGAATAAATCCACTCCTCTAGGGCCTCGGGGGCTACAACCGGCGGGTGCGCTCGCGCGCACCCACCGAGGCCTCGAGTACAAAATACCATCCCGCCAGGAGTTGCCGTGAGCCAAGTCTCGTCAAAACCTCAGGAAGAGCGCTCACACTCTCCCCGAGGCTCGGGGGCTACTGTCGGGTATCATAAAAAGGGGTCCCGTAAGCAAGAGCCAAAAAGATCGCTTAGACCTTGTAAAAATCAAAACTAAGAAACAACCACCGGCAAACCCTCACCTTATCCGAGGCTCGGCTGGACCGCCCGGCCCACCTCGAACAATATCCGAGCTCACCCGAAGTGGGCTTGGCCCAGAGCGAAACCACGAGGCCTCGGACGGAGAACCGACTCTCCGCCTCGCTCGAGGCCCAGAACCACGAGGCCTCGGACAAGGAACCAATTCTCTGCCTCGCTCGAGGCCCCGAACCATGAGGCCTCGGACGAGGAACCGATTCTCCACCTCACACGAGGCCCCGAACTACAAGGCCTCGAACGAGGCACCAATTCTCCGCCTCGCCCAAGGCCCCGCCCGCAAGGCCTCGGACAAGGTACCGATTCTCTGCCTCACCCGAGGCCCTGCCCGCAAGGCCTCGAACGAGGTACTAATTCTCCGCCTCGCCCAAGGCCCCACCCGCAAGGCCTCAGACGAGGTACCGATTCTCCGCCTCGCCCGCAAGGCCTCGAACGAGGTACCGATTCTCTGACTTGCCCGAGGCCCCGCCCGTAAGGCCTCGGACGAGGTACCGATTCTCCGCCTCGCCCGAGGCCCCACACCACGAGGCCTCGAACGAGGACGTCACATCCAACCAACGCGTCCAACCACTCCCGCGACGTCAGCCGAATGACGGCACGATATAGCGGAGTGGCCGACGAGATGGGAGTCACATCGACACCATGCCGTCTGGGACAAGACGGGGCGGGGGTTACCAGTCGCTGTGCTCGACGCTGTGCCCACGGCTGACACCCGTGCTGCACTGTGCTGCCTAACCCCACCTGCTCCAAGGACAGCGCGGCATGGAGAGTCAAGTCTAGGTCTATGTAGCCTCGGAATCAGCGTACAAGACCAACTGCTCCCTCCGAGCCTCGGCTATCCGCTTTCGGGCCCCTGTAGCCTTGGGACTCGCACCCACCGAGCCCCCCCACAATGGTTCAGCCTCTGCACCTACTGGGCCATTTGGCTCCTTGCACTGGTCAAACATACAGTGACCAGCACGTCTCCAACAGAAGAAGGCGCGCATGTCATCACAGAAGCTCCCACGTCGCATAGGATTAGGCGTGACCGGCGCGTCGCTCCAGTGCATCGAGGACAAGGCTGCTCCACCGACAAGGCCGCCACAGTGACAAGCTACAGGGCTCGGACACGCTGCCTCCGCTCACAAAACACCACGTAGCAAATCCATGTACCGTCCCCGTGCCTCCCTTCGACTATAAAAGGGAGTGACCGGGGCCATTTCTAGGGGGATCGGACACGGACACAGACACAGACAGACACCATGCATGCAAGCAACGTACAACGCTCTATAACACACACTCTTCCTCACTGCACGAGATCAACATCTCAAGCAACCCATGCCGCTCCACGCAGAGACCTAGGACAAGCTCCCTCTCTCGCCCAGTTTGTAAACCCCTACTACAAGCACCTCAGTGCAAGGAATACAAGATCGCTCTCTTAGACTGGACATAGGGCACCTATTGCCTGAACCAGTATAAACCTTGTGTCTCTTTGCATCACCATCCAGGATTAGGGGCACGCAGCACATTTTCACTAGTCGGTTGAGGGCCTGCCGGTCCAAAACACCGACAGATACATTAGCATTTTTGCTCTTATTGTTGCATTCTTGCTCTTTATGACCCACTTGCTTGCAACTAGTGCAAAACCGACCATTGGGGCTTAAATAGAAACCCTCACGAAATAGAGCCGTTGTACCCCTTCATTGGGCACATCGCGGGGTGACCGGACGCTGGCCCTCAGCGTCCGGTCACATGATACATGCCACGTGTCCCCTACTTCAAATACTGTTCATTATATTTCAATGGTCATCTATTGACTGGATGCAGCGCACAAACTGACCGGACGCTTAGCCTCTAGCGTCCGGTCATTTCCAGTAAGGTTCCAGAAATGAATTTCTTCGACCGAACGCGTCCGGTCATGCTTGACCGGACCCTACCAGCGTCCGGTCTCACAGTGACTTCCTTCTACGCTGCCTGACAATAGGACCGGACGCTGGACCTCAGCGTCTGGTCAGTCCAAGACCCAGCGTCCGATCGATGACCCACGCTGGCGTCTACGCTGCCACACTTGACCAGACGCGCCGGTCCCTCTGAGACCAGCGTTCGGTCACTCAGTGACCAGCAAGACTAACTCCTTTTCACCTCTAACTTCTTCACCCTTGCTCAAATGTGCCAACCACCAAGTGTATCACCTTGTGCACATGTGTTAGCATATTTTCACAAACATTTTCAAGGGTGTTAGCATTCCACTAGATCCTAAATGCATATGCAATGAGTTAGAGCATCTAGTGGCACTTTGATAACCACATTCCGATACGAGTTTCACCCCTCTTAATAGTACGGCTATCAAACCTAAATGTGATCACACTCTCTAAGTGTCTTGATCACCAAAACAAAATAGCTCCTACAATTTATACCTTTGCCTTGAGCTTTTTGTTTTTCTCTTTCTTCTTTCCAAGTCCAAGCACTTGATCATCACCATGGCATCACCATCATCATGTTATGATCTTCATTTGCTTCACCACTTGGAATGTGCTACCTATCTCATGATCACTTGATAAACTAGGTTAGCACTTAGGGTTTCATCAATTCACCAAAACCAAACTATAGCTTTCACCCCCCTCAAAGGAACCGACGTCCTCGTTGGCCCAACACACCCACAACTGGGCAAACAATGACCAGGAACATTCCCTCTTAGCACATGCGACCGTGCGTCTAGTGCCGGCACTTGTGCCATGTCGTGCACCCCCATAGGGCCTACACACGCAATGAACCCCATGTCCGCGCCCCTGACCCGCACGCGCCCGTGGCCGCGAAGGTCGTCTCTGATACCATTTGTAACGCCCCAGTGTCCAAACGGCTCAGATCCACTCTGCGCACTGAGCAAACTACACCTACCACCATCCCACTTACGCTTTCGTCCTTGCTTCGCGTAAAAGGATTAACCCGGGGACGATGGGATGGACTCTAGAAGCCTTATATGTTGGTCTATCCCACCTTTAACAACCAAGGTGGGACTAAACTCTCCACAATATCTCATTAACTTGCATATGGGCCACTATGGGCCAAATTCCAAACTGGGCCGGATGTCACACATTTATATTCCATATTGCTTCCATTACTTATGCATGTCTCAGTTTTTATTTCGTATTGCTTCCATTACTTATGCATGTCTCGGTTTATATTTCATATTGCTTCCATTACTTATGCATGTCTCAGTTTATATTTCATAGTGCTTCTATTACTTATGCATGTCTCAATTTATATTTCGTATTGCTTCCATTACTTATGCATGTCTCAGTTTATATTTCATATTGCTTTTGTGTAGGATGGCGCAATTCCACCTGCTGGACCCGGTGTACGACGAGAAGCACCGGGGACATCTCATAGCGGGAGGGGGGGGGGGCCGGTAATAATCTAAACTATGGGTTCAAATTATTCTAATGATATACATTTTTTTTGTTCAAGCACTAACAGAAAACATTATTGTATTCTATGTAGGAGCTTCGCATCCTTCGTCCTAGAACCCATAATGGGTTCATGGACATGCAGTATGATGACAGGTACACACCCTTCCTAGAGAGAGCTGGCCTAGATGCCATCTCATTTCAGGTTTGTCGTGGGTTGCCCACCTTGAACTTAGCGGGCCTCACTGCATTGGTTGACAGGTATTTTTGTCAACCATTTCCTTGCTTCATAATGGACCGATAGTTGTGATTACCTTTCTGATATGCATTGTTGTTTTGCCTATTGTGTAGGTGGCGGCCGAAGACTCACAGGTTTCACTTCCCTTTCGGGGAGATGATAGTTATGCTCGAGGATAGTCAAAAGTTGCTTGGTCTAAGGATTCATGGTAACCCCATGATTGGGCCCTATGTGTCATAGGGTTGGAGATCCCGAGTAGAGGACTTCCTTGGTAGACAGCTTCCTCCTACTGAGGAAGGCGATCGCACTTCGGGAGTTCCAATCACCTGGCTCCGGCAGTTTTTCGCACAATGTCTTGAAGATGCAGATGTCGAGATGGTTGCCTACTACTATAGGGCATGGATCCTACACTTGTTTGGCTACGTCCTCTTCCCTAACGCAATGGGGGACACCGCGTTGTGGATATACATTCACTGCCTCACTGACTGGGACACAGCGGGTCAGTACAGTTGGGGCTCTGCAGTGTTGGCTTTTCTTTATTGGCAGCTCTATGAGGCATGCCGTCGGAGTTCGCCAAACACCTCACTTGGTGGATGCGTCTACCTCCTACAGTTGTGGATGTGGTCGCATCTACCAATTGGCCATCCCCAGGTGTTGCCTCATCGAGACTAGTTCTTAGGTGTTCCCTCTCATCGACGTCCGACAGTTGCGTACCTTTGGGACCAGGTCACTGTCCCGTACGCTAGGTCACAGTGGGCGTACCTAGAGTACTCCAATGAGATAGACACTCTCACGGCCTCCAGTGTAAGTAAATGTGATTTGACATGCTGCTTTTCATATGTTATTAGCATACCAACTTATAGGTTATGTGCTACTTTTGCAGGTTACGTGGCAGCCGTACGAGGAACAAGAAGTTACTGCTATTCACTTCAGCGACATGTGTGGGTGGGACGAGGACCTCTATAGGATGAGGTGCCCTCTAATCTGCTTCTATGCTGTCGAGTACCACCTGCCACATAGAGTTGCATGCCAGTTCAGTATGAAACAACTATGGCTAGTTGAGCCATTCTCAACTTCAGTGGAGTTGCACAAGTAAGTGTCCTTCTATCTCAATTGTCCCCTTTGAGTTCATTCGCTTGAGTTTGTGCAATAAATTAACTATCCATGATATACATGACACGCAGGTTTGATCATCAAAAGTAGAAGAAGATTTATGACTAGGAGAGGCAGCACCAGCCATACATTGAACAATGGGAGTTCTTATACGAAAATGTTGATGAGAACGACGAGCCGCACACGAACCGTGACTTTAAAAGTTACCAAACTTGGTACCAAGGGGCGACATGTTGTAGGCTTAGGGTACAATGGACGCAAGATGACTACGCTGACATCGAGTCCTCTAACGATGAAGACATGGCGTACGGCCATTCTACTCTCGTAGGGATGCAGGTGGAGGCAGCACCGATCTTGGATAGAGTGGTAATGTAGAACCTTGTTGTTCATCTTGTAGTAGACGTACCATTACGCATATGGTATTCTCATTTATTTGCCTTTGTTTTTATTGTTTGTAGGGCAACACCCTCAGATGCTCTGTACAAGACATTGAGCACTTAACAACACGCGTACTTTCTTGGACGTAAGCTTCTAAAATGCCACTCAAAAAAATATTACGTTATATGATGTTGGATAACATGATTTTGGACAATAGAGGCTGGCACATCGGCTATGACGTGCGACTGCTCATTGTGGCTGCAGGACAACAATGACGCTGGACGTACATGTTCCTTCCATAGGCCTGGCAGGCATGGGTTCGTTTACCCACACAGCTACGGGGTCCACAAGCCATGGTGTTGTGTACGAGGATCTGGACGATGAGGAGGTGGACCAGAGGCAGGAGGAGATTGGGTCGTTTCAGCTCGTAGACGCTCCTTCGACACAGCCTTCATAGCCTCCAGCATGTAGACGCCACCGCTCGCCTACCCGTTACACTCCAGGCACCAACGCTCTTCGTAAGGGCAAGGGTAAGACTAGGAGGCATTGAAGGAGACTAGTTCTTTTGGACCATGGTACTTTCACTTGTAGACTTGTGGTAGATTCTATGCATGATGTATGGACTATTATTATGGACTTTATGGACTATTATAGACTGTATGGACTTTTATGGACTGTATGGACTATTAATATGCTTATGGACCTGGTTTGGGATTCATGTGGTATATATTTGTATATGTGTATATGTTGTATTGAGGTTATATATTGATGTGATATTTGTGTATGGAGTGCATAAAAAAACAGGGGAAACTCTAGTGAAATTTTCTGTCGAAAGTACATATGTGCAGTACACCTATAGCATCTAGCCTTTTCAGTGATTTATCATGTCACCGTCGTGTAGGTGCCTAGGCTTTTCAGTTTTGGTCTAGTCATGTCACCGATGTTGTACACTACATGCTTCATAGACTTTTCAGTGAGCATTAACATCGACCAACATAGCCTATGACCATGCCACTTCCTTTAAATCGACGCCTCCAAGTTCTTCCTAGACGCCGAGGGCAGAACTAAAGACACCACCAAAGAGAAGAAGTGCATACCAATGTCGGGTGCATTAGGGAAGGGAAAGGGAAATGTTCTGATAGTTTGGCCAGGATCTTATGGTCCAGATAGGTACCCTAATCCACTAGAGAACTTCCCATTGGAGGGCAAGAAGGATTTCTGTCCACCAAGTAGGTTGCGACCATATGATAACAGGAAAAAAGAAGAGTGGACAAAATGTTGCCATGGTGAGAACTGCGTAGTGCAGGTCTATGACGGTGGCCTTCATGGAGGGCGTCGGTTCTTTGGATGCCCTCAAGGATGGGTAAGTCGTACCACATATCTTATCGTAGTAGTCATCTTCTGCATACTAACATTATGTATTGTGTAGAGCTTCGATGACGAGGACAACTGTAGTTTCACTAGATGGGTTGATCCACCACCCATTTACCCATATGAAGAATACATCCAGTATCGATGTACGCACCCAAAAGAAGAAAATACTCAAGAAGAAAGAAGGACAAGATGTTTCGATGGAAGACGAGGCAGTGTGCAACGATCCTTATTGCATGTGCACCTGTCATGGAAACATGGCACCTCCTCCAGCCCCTCCACCATGTCCTCCTGCATATGGTGGAAATTGGTACTATGGACAAGGCTCTTCACAGTTGTCCTCGTAGCAATATGTTTTTTTTGGATGCGAGAGTGATTAGGACCTAAGTTATGTTCGGTGAAGTTTGAACAAATGTATCGCATGTCTTTGAATCCTTAGTCTGTGCTTTGTGTGTTTGCTGTTTGGTTTAATTACCTAAGGCATATTAGGTTTAGCTCAGGACCTCTTTACCAAGCTTTCGTATAGGTCCTCACATGCCATTTCATGTGTTGTTTGTGTTTAGTTATGTACTGCACTACTTCCTTAGCTTTTAATTCCACTACGTGAACTCGTTTGATTAACTGCGCAATATTGAAATCCAAATTATGACCAACATGAATGAAATAACAACACACTGTAAAAGTGCAGTACATGGGAACAACACACTGAAAAACTGTAGTACATGGGAACAACACACTACATCAGTCCAAAAGATGCAATAAATGACAACACACTGAAAAGTCCACTACATGACAATCACTCCAAAAGATGCAATAAATGACAACATACTGAAAAGTCCACTACATGACAACATTGTTCACTACTAAACATGAAACTACCAAATCTAACAGACTACTGAGTGTAACGAGGCCACTTTCCCTTCTTCAAAGCATCAAGATTCTCCTCCATTGCTGCTTTCGCACGGCGAACACGCTCAAGCTTCTTCTCCCTCTTCTCCTTGTGCTGAGCAGCATGCCTCATTTCAGCCTCTTCTGCGCGCTCCTTTTCTACTGCCTCCTCTTGGCGTCTCTTCTCCAACAACTCCTTCCGCTCCGCCTCCCACTCCTTCAATTTCCCTAGATATAACATGTCTTTCTCCTTGATCTCGTTGTCGATCCACTGCTCAAATTCACAAAACGGTGGAGGGGTCTGCAAAACATGCAGCTGTTACACATACAACCTAATAAACCATACATGATTTCATATGACACAAAAAAAAATCGCACAATATAAATTTCTCACTATCAACCCAATGCGGATCTGACGAGGTGTAGGATCAAACGCGTAATTGTCACACATCCAGTACCTCTGCTTGTACGTTTCCTCTTCTTCGGAAATTGCTACCCTGCAAGGATCGCCGCAGTAGCACATCGGCACTGGCACACCACTAGGCAGTGGCAAACAGGTGAAGACAGTTCCCACCACCGTCCTATTCCACAAATATAACCAATTTTGTTCTAAGAACTGAAAGCAAACAACTGTATAAATCAACCTAGGGTATCCATTTCTTGCACATTGATATATTAACGGCAAAATAGAACACGATGGACAGAGGTTACCTTGGTTTACTAGATTTACCATGCCTTGGCATCGTAGCACGAGAGAAAGAGGGCGCTGTCGTACCTACACATAATACTAATTGCTTTGAACCCTAAGTAATGACGTACCTACGGTGGCATAATACACGTAATATAGACCAAATCAATGCGTACAAATTGAGGAGGGAGCATAGGATAACTTGTTCTTAAAGATCTATGGATCAAATTAAAGTTTTCGAGCTCCAATATGTCAATTGTAGAGGTTGGGCGGAATGGGGAGAGGGATAAACCGAGAGAGAGCAAACAAATGCAACAAGGCTAGGCCAGGAAAGGCTGGGGCGACGTTTTTGAATCCAAGGTCGGCGCTATGGATCTTGGCGCCACGTCACCCCCACGTGTAATTTCGGCGCCAATTGCAACAGCGTCAACCGCGGGGTCTAGTTTTTGAAAGGATTCCTCTAGGAACGTATTTGTGAAAATCTTTTAAAAAAAGACAAAAAAAAACAAAAATTCGGGGAAGCAGCAGGGCTAATCGTAGGATTTGACGATAATGACCCTGGCCGCTGCTACGTTTCCTGCGCACCGCGTCGCACGTCCAGGATCTAGGTCCGTCAAGATATTGGCTGTGGCTGCGAGAAACTTGTACTACTACTACTCCAGCATTTGGGCAACAGCGAGGCCCATAATGTCGCCATTCGGGGACTAAGGGGCCCGTTTGGGACTGCTCCGCTCTTGTTTTTCTAGCTCCGCTCTACTAACTCTACCATGAAGCAGCTTCACCATAGAGTTTGTAGAGTAAGTGGTACTGTTTGGCATACAGGCTAGCTCTAGCTCCAGAAATGGATTGTTTTCATGCAAATGGTCCATTACATCCATTGAAATTGCACTCGATATTTTCTAAAGAAATTAGAAAACAAATGATAGAAAAATTAACAAAGTCCATAACTCGATATAAAAGAAGTAGCAGTATATATAAGACATCTTTGTGATTGCATCTTGAATAACAAGTGCAGTGGTTGACTTAGCCTTCTTTTTCGGATCAGCAGCTACACCAGGCCATTTTCCTGCAGGTGCACTAGGCGTAACAACCAGGGGCTTGGCCGTTGGTGCCATGACCACCAGGACGCACTGCAGCGCGGCCCGGTGCCTGGCCACTGGCTAACCGAGGCAGGAGGCCGGCGTAGAGAAGGAAAAGTCGTCTTTTTTTTCTCGCGGCGTCCGTACGGGATTCGAAGAGGGGAACCGATGATTAGAGAGTGACAAATGTGGATAATTATTTCTCAATTCTACGTGGAGTGTAAAACTCCCGAAACTGAGGTATTTCTTGAGGTGCTAAAAAAAATGTGGAGTTAGCTCCTAACTCCACGTTTTTCTTAGAGCGGAGTTTCTAGAGCTGGAGATGTTTGGCAACGTGGAGCTGAAGCGGAGTTGAAAAAATAAGAGCGAAGCAGTCCTAAACACCCCCCTAACTAGCCTAGTCAAGCCAGTTTCGTTTGCTTCTGCACCTGCAATCATCAAGTAGTTAAAAAGACTGCCATTTCTTTTTTTTCCACTCTCTGAGGTCTTGTTTGAATGTTGTTGTATTAACCTCAATCTATATGTATTGGTGTAAATTGGGGTGAAATTTAATTTAAGTTCCACTCAACTTATCTTAACACATGTGGATTAAGGTAGATACCTTGGTTTCGGTTATTCATATTAGTAGAGTATTAACGGAGCAACGATGGTTGGTCTGGTCGCGAGTCTCACACCTCATCCTGTGCTGAGCTGTTATCTCAAAAAAAAAAAAAAATCCTGTGCTGAGCTGCTGAGCTGTGCCTGTTGCATGTACTACCTTGGATCACTTGTCCTCTCCACCCGTATGACTCGTGTCCACGTGTGCTGGATCACTTGCCATTCAGTGATCTTGTTTGTAACTGTGCCCTTCATTCTAAATGGCAAGTCGTTCTAAAATTCTAACTTTTCTAGACACATAGCTTCTGTTACGCATTTAGACACGCATTATATCTATATGCGTAATAAAAAACCATGTATCTAGAAGAAAAATCAAAACGACTTATAATTTAAAATTGAGAGAGCAGGTGGGGCAGAGGGGTAGTAAGCATACTTGCCGATCGTTATCCTCCCTAAACATTTTTTCATGTGCTGATAAAGTATTCTTCCCATTTCAAATTATAAGTCGTTCTGATTTATTTTAAAGATACATAGCTTTTATTACGTCTCTAAACATAATGTACATTTAGATATGTAGCAAAAACTATGTACCTATAAAATGTAGGACGATTTACAACTTGGGACGGAGGGAGAAAATTGTAAGTCATTTTGGCTTTTCACTAATTTTGTTCACGTATCTAAACATTTGTTTTCATTATTGATATTTACAGCCATTACAAAACTGTAACAATCTTCAGAATGTAACACAACAACTCAGCTTCTCAACAATTATTGCTCCACAAAATATAGCCTAATGGTTCACATCACCACCATGCTCCTCCAATACATAAAAAAAAAATCTATGTGAGACATCCGAAGCTACTCCTGCTTTTGCTGCAGATCATCTCCATACCAGGCCCAGACTATGTCCTTCAGCCCTGGCCGGATGTCCTCTTCCAACAGTTTCTGGTACTCAACTGAATCACCACTTGTTTGTTTCATCTCAATGAGATGGTAGGATGGTGTAATCTCAAAGATCTCCGTGTCAAACTGAAGGACACCATTCCTCCCCTCCCTCCTCCCTTGAATCTTGACAATGCCATTATCCTTCTTCCTTATCCTGAGATTCAGTGCTTTTGCAACCTCTTCAAGCTTTGAGATGATGGCCAAGGCAGGCTTATCTGAAGTGAACCTTGTCTCCTTTCTGCACTCCTTTTTGATAAATAGACCAGACAGGTCCAACCCTGTTGAGAATGAGATAATTTCAAAGGCATTTAGGTTTGTGGCAGCCAGGGGCTTCATATCTTCGTGAGCAATCTTCTTACGCCTAGTAGCAAGCACTGGGGCAGCATTCTCATTAAGAATTTTCTCCTTTACTGCACGGATCTCCCCAGGACCCTTTCGGAACCAGGTAGACTCTTTTATCTTCTGAATTGAAATTCTTGTGCTCGGGTTGGGGTCGAGGATCTTGTACAACAGCTTCTTGAGTTTGTGTGAAAACCAACTGGGGCACCTGAAATCACCATGCTGTATCTTCCTATACATCTCCATCAAGTTTGGGCCCTGGAAAGGGAGATAGCCAGCAGCAAGAACAAACAGGACAACACCACAAGACCAGATGTCTGATTTTGCACCATCATAGCCTATCTTGCTGATCACCTCTGGAGCTACATACGCCGGTGTTCCACAGGTAGTATGGAGCAGGCCATCTTGCCTCTTTGACTCTGAAAGTGCGCTCAGTCCAAAATCTGTCACCTTGAGGTTCTCATTCTCATCCAGCAGCAGGTTCTCAGGCTTCAAGTCCCGGTGATAGACACCTCGGCTGTGGCAGTGATCCACTGCACTAATGAGCTGCTGGAAGTATTTGTGTGCAGCAGCCTCTGTGAGCTTGTCACTCTTGTCAATCTTATCAAAGAGCTCACCACCTTTCACATACTCCATGACAATATATATCTTGTTTCTTGTCGCCATGACCTCATGAAGATGAACAATGTTCTTATGCGCCACTAACCGCATTGTTGTGATCTCACGCTTTATCTGCTCCGAAAGCCCAACCTTGAGCACTCTGTCCTTGTCCATCATCTTGATAGCAACGCTCTGGTTGGACTCAAGGTTCCTTCCATAGTGCACCTTGCCAAACGTGCCTTTCCCCAGCAACCTCCCTAGCTCATACCGCTCCATCAAAGTCTTTCCTCTGCTCTCCATATCTTTATCTTGAAAAGTATATAAACACAGTGCTACCTTTGTGTTGCCAAATCAGGTGGACAGCAGAGATTTAGCCCTCCTCCCCCATGTCATGGTCCATGACGGTGAACAGCATTCTTATGACTTGGTCGTGTCGGAGTCTGAAGGGTGTGGAGTTGATGCAGATGCAGGTGAGACGATCGCTCATATCAAGAGACGAGCAGGCTAGCAGACCTTGCGGGACAGCGAGGTCCTTGATGTTGCAGCAGAAATCTCTTCTATGAAAGCACATCTTTCAGCATTCCCTGAGTTTTTTGCTTCTTGTTATGGATGTTGTAATCTGCACAAAAGAAAAGAAGCATTATTAGATTCTGCAATTGAGGACCACATGAAAAGCTAACAGTTTTCTGTTAGCTAAGGGCCGGATAACAACAAAATCAACCAAATAAGTGCTTCACAAAAAAATTAAAAGTGCTGACTGCTGACTGTGTATGTCTATCAACGATACAGTATAAAGTGTCAGGTAACGGAATAAGACAACAAGTTAGAAGAGGCCAACAAACGACAGCATCACTCATCATTCATCAATAGAAGGGGTAAAAAGAAGGCAAAGAGCAGGATCTAGGGAATCTGAATTTACTTTTTTCTGCAAAGTGGTTATTTGGGTCCCAGAAAAATGCTATTCTGGTTTCTAAGAAACCAAGCCACAGCACAGTATATGTAGTGGCAACAGTTGACAGGGTATTAGGAAATCTAAGGCAACCACCACAGGATGCCAACACTCTGCATTAAAAATTCACTCGTTCACATCCACAAGAACTTCGTTCAGTGGAAACTGAAACAAGTAATGATGGAACTATTATGGAAGGAAAAAAAAAGAACCGCAAGCTATGTGGCTAGACCATATAACCGGAGGAAAATTTTGCCTTTCACAAACCTAACGCCTGGAAGCATAAGGCTGCAGGAGCTTATACCCACTACTAGGGTCGACTGAAAGTACAGTTTGGCATCAAGAAGAAATAGAAGGAAAAGCCGCCTACTTTTTTCGCCCTGAATCTAGGCACCACAGCTAACAGGGGTGTGCTAGGTTCTTGGTACAATCGACGCCATGCCCCCTTACAGCTACAGAAAAGAATCCGTAAACAGAACTGGAGCGCATGGTGGCGGCCGGCGGCTGGCATGAACTAAGACTGAAAGTGCAAGTAGATAAATAAGGAGAGAGAGAGGGATGGATGGGTTGGTTGTTTACCTTGCGACGCCACGAAGACGAAGAGGACGATGAAGAGGGGAGTGAGGACGACGCGACAAGAGAACCAAAGCTCTGTGCGGGGGCTACACTTTTTTTCTGGCCTCCGGAATATATGGCCGTTGCCTGAATTCCTCTGAGCTTGGGAGTTGGGACTTGGGAGGGATGCGGCGACAAGGAGAGGAGGCTCCTCCTCTTATACAGGGGAGCCAGGGATAGCAGCAGGGCTAATCATAGGATTTGACGATAATGACCCTGGCCGCTGCTGCGTTTCCTGCGCACCGCATCTCACGTCCAGGTCCGCCCGGATATTCGCCGTGGCTGCGAGAAACTTGTGCTACTGGATCTGGGCAACAGCGAGCCCCATAAATTGCATGATGTCGCCCCTATTCAGATTAGTAGTAGAAGTATTAACAGAGCAAAAAGATGGTTGGTCTGGTCGTGAGTCTCACGACCTCATCCTCCGCTGAGCTGCTGAGCTGTGCCTGTCCTGTCCAGTGTCCACCCATATGACTCATGTCCACGTGTGCTGGATCTGACCATTCAGTGATCTTGTTTGTAACTACTCAGTTCGATTTAAATTATAAGTCATTCTAACTTTTCTAGATACATAACTTCTAATATGCATCTTTATATGCATTATATCTAGATAAATAGTGAAAGCTATGTATTAAAAAAAATCAAAACAACTTACAATTTGAAATAGAGGAATACTAAGCATACTTGCCAATTGCCATCCTCCCTAATCATTTTTTTGTAACTACTGATAAAGTACTCTTCCCATTCTAAATTTTAAGATGGTCTGACTTTTTTTAAATATATAGCTTTTATTATGTATCCATACATAATATATATCTAGATGCGTACAAAAAGTTATGTACCTAGAAAAGCCATAGCGACTAAGACAGAGGGAGAAAATTGTAAGTCGGTTTAGTTTTTCACTAACTTTATTATGTATCTACACATAGCATATATCTAGGTGTATAGAAAAAACATATATAAAAAGTTAAATGGATTTACGATTTCGAACGAAGGGACGACAAATGGTGAATGCAGTGATATGATCTTTTTAGCCTATGCGATCCATATTACCGAAAAACATCTATGTTCTAGAGAAATACCATGTTCACCCTTGCGGCAAAGTACCATCTCCGTTGCGCTTCGTGGGCAAGCTCAATTAACAAGCTCAGCAATAATCTCAACAATGTAACACTAAGAATAGTGGCGGATCTAAAAACTTAGAAGAAGTGATTCAAGTCATCTTCAACTTGTAGAGCCTCTCTTTTCTTTCTTCCATGTCTACAAAAATTGGAAGAGGCTCCATTGGCTTGAAAGCGGGGGGGGGGGGGGGGGGGGGGGGGGGGGGTTGAGCCCCCACGTCCTATTAGAGATGGCAATGGCCCCCAATCCCCGACTTCCAGCGAAGAATTCTTCTATTAGGGAATGAACATGCGGCAAATTTAATCTCCACGGGCATTGAAATGGAAAAACATTTAGTCATTGTTGGATTCGTGGGGATGGGGTTGGTTCCGTCCCTTGAACTCGCTCTTACTCTAAATTAGGCTGTTAGCCTATTAAAATTCTACCAAATGTTCAACACGCAACCCCGTAGATAGCAAACTAAACTCTAAAGTAGATGTTTCTTATAATAAATGAAATCTTACTTATTCAATTTACATCAATTTGATATTATGAATTTGCTTTTGCTTCTCAAATATTATATTTGTAATGGGGATGGGTTCCCAGCACGGAAACAAAGATGAGAGAAAAAGTTCCCTGTGACTCCACAAGCGTTCGTGGGACGGGGACAGGGAATTTTCCTTTCAGGAGAGACAGGAACAGAGAGCTATATATGACCGATGCGAAATTCCCCATTGACATCTCTACGTCCTACCACCACTGCTAGATCCACCCGTGACTAAGAAGTAAAGAACATTGGATGCGCATACTCATTGAAGAAAAGCGAAATGAAGCGACCTTAATGCCAACTTAACAAAGACATAAAACGGCGAGAAATCAACACTAGAGACCAGTGGACCTGATCAAATGTCGAACTCAGGCCAAGCAAACAAAACAAAAGCGTCAGATCAAAATTTTTGAACCCACACCCAACCGACGACAGATTGGTCAGGTCGGGTGGCCCATTGTCAGGTCTGTTAGAGACTGTTACTACTCGTGGGCTCGCAACCACACCCACCAACTTGCCTAATCATCACATGATTTGGCGATAATGTCCCTGGCTGACTGCTGCTGCAGCTGATGATTCTGCCGACGCTGCGTTTCCTACGCACCGCATCACACGTCAGGAGGACCGGATATGCTCTGCAAGCGCATCGCCTTCGTCCTGTTTGCATGATTGGGCTTCATTCACAAATGCTGCAACAGCTAGACATGTCACGTCGCCGTCGGGATACAGCACACGGTATTGGACGCAATCCAGCCAGCCACAATTAAGGAGGTTGTTAACACATCTCTCTCCACCTTACGTCTCCCTTCTTAGCTAGCGTCAGCTTGCCACACATCTCTCTCCACCTTACGTCTCTTCGCGAAGCATCTTCTCTACCACAATGCCAAGCATATCTGCCACCATACGCCAACATGCAAGCTACCCATTCCTTCCGTAGCTTGCATATTGGCGTACCGGACAGATATTGACACACCCGATTTAAAGATAAAATGGGATGTATAATCTTATGTGCGCTCAGAAATCAGTCACACACATAAGCCGACAAATTATAGATAATATCATCACAAGTGTTTATTACATCACGAATAATAAGACATAGTCTTCACATAAATGTAGCGGAAGTATAAAGAAAAATCTCTAGCGGAAGCTCCATATCACAGAGACGTCAACTGGTTGACCACAAGTCTAGTAATCCTCAGAAAAGTCGTCATTACCATAGCTCTCTGTTACCTATCCGGGATTTTTATCCAAATAATAAAAATAAACAAGCATAAGTACGTGTCGTACTCAACAAGTATAACATGGGGTTGATGAGGCTCAAAAGGCTTGACACAGGTTTAACAACATTCAGCTTTTAATTATCACAATTTTAGCATAAGAGTAGCAACAAGTTGTTTTAATCCCAAGGTAAAACACATGATCAATGTAAACATGAATAATGAATAGCATAAACGGATAATTCTCAGTGATCATCTATTCCATAAGGGTTCCAAGGCCGCTCATGACCGCGAGCACGACTGATATACCAGTTTTACACTCTATAAAGATTATACACTTTCACTGTGAGTCGTGATACCCAAATGTCTGGGTTAGTTACTCCCAAAACACTTCCAAGGTGAGCAGGCAGGGTTCACTATGAAGCCTTTTAAAAGTTCGTCTAACAAGTTAGGCCCATTAGATTCACTCGGCAAACAGACATAGGAACCCCCTGCCGAATGGCATAATTCCATCACGGCTATACACATAAGAGTAGAGGCTGTCCTATACCCGAGTCGTCAAGCCAATCTTACGCCAATAAAGGTAACCACTAACAAGCTAGAAAATGTCTTCATACTGAGCCAAAGCCAAAGCCATTTAGCCCTCACAGCTGTACTATAAGTTTCGGATGATCACATACAGATAAGTCCTTAGGAAGAGAAATCTGAAGCATTTAGAAAGCGACTAAATACCTCAGCCCCCAGTTTCCAAGTTGCTAAAAAGTCATGTTTTAATGTTTATTGCATATACCATTAGTCAAGTTACGAGATCATGGTTTAGTTGAGCACTAGCAAAGGTATCCAATGCATATCCTATAGGAGTCGAGGTATCATTTCAATACTAGGGAATCCCTATCCAGGTGACACATGCAATATGAATTAAATGTATTAAAGTTGATAGGAAATAAGGATAATCCCATGCTATACTTGCCATGAACAAAGTGCTCCTGCTGTTCCTGCTCGTCAAAGTAGTACTCTTGATCACCCACAAATTACTCACCGTCTATACTCGATATTCACAGCAACATACAAGCATCCAGACGCAATCATGCATAGCAAACAAAAGCTATAGATTAGAACAACACACCAATCAGCATAAAATCAAGATGAAAAGTTTGTAAAACGAATCTACGTCTCGCTATGAACACACAGACGCAAAAATCACAAAAATCGGAGCTAAAACGAAGAAGTTATGAATTAAACAAGATTTCCTTTAATAAAATAATAAATTAAATCTAACCTCGAATTTTAAAAGTTGAAAACATACTTAACAGTAGCATGAACATGTAGATTACTCAATTATGAACCTAACACAACTTGAACGGATCGAATCGGAGTTAAAACGAAGATTTTAGGGCTAAAACAAGATCAATGGCACTTCTATAAATAAACTGAACACAATTTTGATTTAAAATAAATAAAATCAGATTTTGAATCCAGGCCAGAGACTGGGGGTTTAAAATCAGCAAACTAGAGGGCTCTGATGCAAAATTTCTAGCCGAAGGGGTATCGTGAATCCTGGACTGTTGGATCTAATATGGACGGCTCAGATTAGACGAGGGAGAGAGAGCGCGATCCAATCGGACAGAACAGTGCCGGCGCGGTGGCTTCCCTGGCCAGCGGTGAAGAAACTCGTCGGCACACATGGTTAGGGCCCTAGAGGCCACGACAGAGTAAACCAAGAGCTTGGGAAGCAAGAGGAGGCAATGGCGAACTCACCCAAGTAGTTTTCGCGGTCGAAAACGCCTCGGAGGCGACGCGAGATGCGACGGAGCGGACGGCGAACACGGCGGCGCTAGGTTTCGCGGCGGTGTGGCAATTTGGTGAGGTGGCTGCGACTCCGATGCTTGGGATGGGAGCGGCACATGCGGGCAGCTGGTATTTAAGGCTCGGGGAACCTTGGGCTACACGGCAAGGCGGCGAGGCGTAGGCAGAGCGGATTCCGGGGCAGCGGCGGTCGTAACCGAGGCGGAGACGAGCCAGGGTAGAAAAATAGTACCGCGGACGTGTGGGGCTGGCTGTTAGTGGCACAGGGAGCGGAAGAGGGGAACTGCGCGGGTGCGGCTGGACTAGGCCGAAACAAAGAAGCGGGCCGCGGGAGAGGAAAACTGGGCCGCGCTGAGGAATGAGGGCAGCTGCTGGGCCGCTGTGGGGAAGCAGGCCACGCGGAAACCAGACCGAGCTGGGCCAGTGAGTAAAAAGAAGGCCGAGCGGGAGCAACACTGCTCGGGCCAAATTCAAGAGAAGGAGAAAAAAATAAATAAAACTCCTTTTCTATTTCTTTAACATAATTTCAAATCCAATTTAAACTCAAATTCAATTCTTTTGCAAATTTTAATCAAACCAAAGCATCACAAAATAAATATGCAGCAGCATGTATGCACATACATGTATGAAGACCTTATATTTGATTTTATTTTTAGTAAAGTTATTTTTTTTCTAAATTTAAATGCTCACAAAATGCATAATTAAATCATTTTCTCCTATTTCAAAATCATGCAATTTTTAGGGTGTTACAATTCTACCCCCTTAAAATGAATCTCGTCCTCGAGATTCAGACGATGCTTACTCAAAAAGCTACGCATATGTTTTCCTCAAATCCCCTTCTCTTTCCCAAGTAGCCTCATCTTCTATATACCGATTCCATTGAACCTTACACATCTTTATAACTCGGCTCCTTGTAACCCTTTCTATCGTCTCCAAAATCCTTACCGAAAATTCCTCATAGGTGAGATCTTCCTTAACTGTAAGCTCCTCTAATGGTATCCGCTCCTCAGTCCATTATAAGTAGTCTTGATTGGTATAAAGTGAGCAACTTTAGTTAACCGATCCACTATCACTCATATTGAATCATAACCTCCCTGAATGCGTGGTAACCCAACAATAAAATCCATACCAACTTCTTCCTACTTCCACTCGGGTATCTTCATTGGTTGTAATAATTCTATAGGTCTTTGATGTTCAGCTTTGACTCTCTGACGTGTATCACATAAAGCAATATATTTAGCCACATCCCTCTTACGTCCATACCACTAATACTTCTCTTTCAGATCCAAGTACATCTTAGTACTCCCGGGATGTATAGAGTAAGCAGACTCATGTGCCTCACAAAGAATTGCATCTCGTATAGCCTTATTCTTCGGCACGCATAGTCTTTTTCCAAACCACAGAGTTCCATTATCATCTATACGGAAACCTGGTGCCTTACCAATCACTATGTTCTCCGCGATTTCCTTTAACCTCATATCGTGTAACTGACCCTTGCGTATCTCTAGCCCCAATGTAGGCTCTATCACCAACTCTACTACATTAATGACGAAACCCAAGTTTAGTTGCTTAAATTCAGCACACAATTCACTTGACATAGATGCCACTTGCACCTCATTAGCGTAAGTCTTCCTGCTAAGAGCATCGGCAACAACGTTCGCCTTTCCAGGATGATAGTGTACTTCCAAATCATAATCCTTAATCAACTCTAACTATTGACGCTGTCTCATATTCAGATCCGTCTGAGTGAAAATATACTTCAGACTCTAATGATCAGTATAGATATCACTCTTATGTCCGATAAGATAGTGTCTCCATATTTTTAGAGCATGAACCACTGCTGCTAACTCTAAATCATGAGTAGGATAGTTTAGCTCATGCTTTCTCAATTGTCGGGATGCATAGGCCACTACTCTTCCTTCTTGCATAAGAACACATCCGAGACCTTGACGAGATGCATCACAATAGATAGAAAAGTTCTTGCTCAAATATAGCAAAACTAATATTGAGGCTGTAGTCAACCTCTTCTTTAATTCTTCAAAGTTAGTCTGGCACTTTTTAGACCACACAAACTTAGCATTCTTCTCCAATAGAGCTGTCATAGGCTTGGCAAGTTTAGAAAAACCTTCTATGAACCTTCTGTAGTATCCAGCCAATCCCAAGAAACTTTGAATCTCTCCCACATCGGTTGGTGGTTTCCAATTCAACACATCTCTCACCTTGCTCGGATCTATTGCTATTCCACCATTAGAGACAACATGGCCTAGGAAAGAAACTTTCTTCAACCAAAACTCACACTTGCTTCGCTTAGCATACAACTTGTGTTCCCTGAGCTTCTGCAAGACCAACCTTATATGTTCAGCGTGCTCTTCTTTCCGTTTTGGAGAATACCAATATATCATCGATAAATACCACCACAAACTTATCCAAAAACTCCATGAACACCTTATTCATCAAGTACATAAAGTATGCAGGTGCATTGGTCAAACCAAAAGACATAACGGTGTACTCATATAAACCATACCTCATAGTAAAAGCTGTATTGGGTATGTCAGTTGCTCGAATCTTCAACTGATGATAACCAGAACAAAGATCAATCTTAGAGAAAACACAAGCACCTCTCAACTGATCAAACAAGTCATCAATTCTAGGTAGCGGGTACTTGTTCTTGATAGTAACCTCATTTAGTGACCGATAATCAACACACATCCTCTGGGTACCATCCTTCTTGTCAACAAATATAACCGGTGCTCCCCAAGGTGATGAACTAGGACGAATGAAACCTTTCTCCTGTAACTCCTTTATTTATTTCTTAAGTTACTCTAATTCATTAACCCCCATTCTGTATGGACGCTTAGCTATAGGTGCAGTTCTAGGTAATAATTCAATAATAAACTCAATGTCATGGCCAGGTGGCATACCTGGCCAGTCATCGTGGAACACATCTAGAAACTCATCCACTACTGGGTCCTCCTTGTTGACACGATCATCAAGCTGGTTCATTGTGGCTGTTGGCTGTGCTTGTACTACAACGTTGACACTGATTCTATCCCTATCTGGTGCGGTCACAACAACTACCTTCTCCTTACAATGAATTACCGCTTGTTGTTGCATCATCCAATCCATACCCAGAATCACATCAATACCAGATGTTCTCAACACAATGGGGCTCACTTTGAACTCTACCCCCCTTAAGGACAGACTAGTTGGAAGACAACAATAAGAAGCTTGCATACTACCTCCTGGTGAGTTTACTAATATGGGATCTTTCATGGCACATAAGGGTATGCTATGCGTTCTAACAAATGCTTGTGATATGAAAGAATGCGAAGCTCCAGAATAAAAAAGAACAGTGGTAGGAGTGAATTTAACATCAAATGTACCGAGCATGACTTCTGGTTTCGCAAGCGCCGTCTCTGTAGACACATGATTTACCTTTCTGGTGTTGGGTGCTGGCTTCTGAGGTGTTCCTTTTGGATTACTGTGCTGACCCTGGGGTGTTAGCTGATTCTGCTTTCTGGGGCAATGGTTGGCATAATGCCCAACTTCTCCACAACGATAGCATACATTGGGGGTGCTAGGTGCACTGGTCTTCATGGGAGTGTTGTTAGGTGCTCCCTATCGTGGTGTCTGTTGGCCACTCTGCTCCTAGGGACGTTGATTGCCATTCTACTGCTGGTACGGTGGACGCTGCGGGAACTGATTGCGCTGAGGGTACTGACCACGATTCCACTGATTCGGTGGTCCTTGGTACCTCTGCTGGAAGCCTTGCTGAGGATTGGTATGCGAACAAGTATTGCTTCTAGAGGCCTGTCCCTGAAGCCTCCTCTTCTTAGCCTCCATCTCTTTGCGCTTATTGTCAATAACAATAGCGCGGTTCACCAGTGTCTCAAAATTGGGGTATGTATTGGACATAAGCTGGAGTTGCAGACCATCGTACAAACCCTTGAGAAAGCGGCATTGCTTATCAGAATCATAAGCCACCTCATTTGGAGCGTAACGTGACAACTGAGCAAATTTGTCACGATACTCAGCTACATACATGGATCCCTGTTTCAAAGCCCCGAATTTCTTCTCCTTGAGCTCTATCAATCATTCAGGTATATGGTAAGATCTAAAATTCTCTCTAAATTCCTGCCAAGTGATAGGAGGAGCATTAGTGGGACGTCCATACTCAAATGCCTCCCACCAGTCTTGAGCTTCTCCCTAGAGTTGTCCTAACGTGTATAACACCTTCGGCTGGTCATCGCACTGCACTATGTTGAATTGTTTTTCCACTACACGAAGCCAATCATATGCTTCTAGTGCATCAATGGCATGAGAAAACACCAGGGGCAACCCTTCAAGAATTCACCACGCTTGTCACGCGGTGCTCCACCAATTGGATGATTCTGCTGATTCTGCACCAGAGCTTGCATAAGCTGTGTCTGCACTGCCAGAAGTTGCTCTATAGTCGGTGTCGGTGGTGGTGGATGTGGGGGAACTCCTCCACGACCCCAGCCTCTTCCTCTTCCAGACATCTGACATCCAACACAAATTTTCAAAATTTAGAGATTTCCATGTTATATACACTTATAGAGATATAGAATACATTCTGAAAATTTTCTGGACGAGTTCCAACATCAGTAGCTCGGTAAAACAGTCATATCTAGAGTTCTATATATCCAAAAGAGGCGTGCTTTACATGGTTGGAAAGCTTAAGAAATTATATACAACTTTTATTCATACCAAATGCCCATATTATGTCGTTAGGTTATTAAAAAACAGGACACAACCAAATCTGTTCCAGCTTCTAGACTGTGCAGAAACTTCAACTTGAAATAGCTATATCTCACAAACCAGATCAGGTATAGTGGAGATTCCAGAGGCATTAGAAAGATACTTAAGTCTAGTTATTCACATAAGAATTTCATAATTTTTGGTCAAGTAGATTTAGATTGGCATTGAGATAAGGGCAGACTGCTCTGAAAAACATATCCGAGAGAACAAGATGTACCAAATCCAACTATTTATTTATTGACTCAAACTTGAATATTCTTAACTATGGAACTTACGGACATGCCAACAAAGTTCCATCACTCTTTACAAAAATCCAACTCACACATAAACATAATAATAAATCAACTAGGCACACCAAAGTTCACACCACACTACTAGACTCGACCTGACTCAACTTGACCTGTGCTACTAACGTCTTATTACATAGAAAGAAACTCCAACACCTATGAGTGAGGTTTATGGGGAAGCTTCTCATAAATCCTTGGCAGGCTGAGGCACTCCCTTTGGTCATCTATCACTCGTTGGTACCTCTTAAGAGTCTCCTGCTGTGCCTTCACCTGATCTTCCAGTCGCCGAATCTTCCCTACTAACTCATAGCCAAAGTGTACCATCACTTGGGTAGTTGGATCCGTGCCCTGAGGGTCCATCATTGCCCACTCCAATTCAGGGTGTTGATGAGGGAGGAATCGATATTGGTCCTCCTTCATATCCTCAAAACGGTGGCCACGGAGACCCATACCGGCTTCAGTGGCTGCATCTTCTATGCTATCTTCTATAGTGGCACAACGAGCATGATGCGAATAGCTTGCGTCCAGCTGGTATGCTTCCTTCTCTTCATCCCTGATGGAGATGCACGCCCTAGTCTTCCAATAAGTGTCCTCCAGAGGGTACGTATGTTCTTCACAGACATACTCCACAGCTGCGTCCCAATCAGCATAGTAGGTCTGAAGAATCCCCATAAGTCGGTGGTGCGAAATGGAGGATTCACACCCCGTCTTGTACCAGATCTTTGTAGTCCATCCCATGGTAGGGGTAGGCTGATCTTCTTAAACGGCGTCCTCCTCCTCATCATCAGACAATACAATGACCTCCACTTCTTTGGACTCTTCTTCTTCGGGTTCTTCCTGGAGTGGCTTTGGCGTAGGTGCAGGTGTTGGCGAGTCAACTTCTTGTTCCTGGGGTTCCTCCTCCTCACGTGGCTCCATGGACTCATCCAAGCCATGAGGCGGGTAGTAGCCTCCGGTGCTAATGCAAGCGGTCTTATTGGCACAAGGCATCTATAGAATTAGATTTAGTCAGACTAGAAGCAGTAATTTTCATAACAGAGTGAGGCAAAAGAAGCATAAAATTTAGCAAATAACAAGAGTAAGATGGGAAGCATGAAATGAGTGAAGCAAAAGAGGATAAAACGACCATTGCTAACTAGTCTTGCGTCCTACAGTCAACACGGCTCTGATACCAATCTGTCACACCCGATTTTAAGGATAAAATGGGATGCATAATCTTATGTGCGCCCAGAATCAGTCACACACATAAGCCAACAAATTATAGATAGTATCATCACAAGTGTTTATTACATCACGAATAATAAGACATAGTCTTCACATAAATGTAGCAAAAGTATAAAGAAAAATCTCTCGCGGAAGCTCTATATCACAGGGACGTCAACTGGTTAACCACAAGTCTAGTAATCCTCAGGAAAGTCGTCATTACCATAGCCATCTGTTACCCATCCGGGATTTTTATCCAAATAATGAAAATAAACAAGCGTAAGTACGTGTCGTACTCAACAAGTGTAACATGTTGTTCATGAGGCTCAAAAGGCTTGACCCAAGTTTAACAGCATTCAGCTTTTAATTGTCACAATTTTAGCATAAGAGTAGCAACAAGTTGTTTTAATCCCAAAGTAAAACGCATGATCAATGTAAACATGAATAATGAATAGAATAAAAGAATAATTCTTAGTGATCATCTATTCCATAAGGGTTCCAAGGCCGCTCATGACCGTGAGCATGTCTGATATACCAGTTTTAAACTCTGTAGAGGTTGTACACTTTTACTGTGAGTCGTGATACCCATATGTCTAGGTTAATTACTCCCAAAATACTTCCAAGGTGAGCAGGTAGGGTTCACTATGAAGCCTTTCAAAGGTTCGTCTAACAAGTTAGGGCCATTAGATTCACTCGACAAACAGACATAGGAACCCCCTGTCGAATGGCACAATTTCATCACGGCTATACACATAAGAGTAGAGGCTGTCCTATATCCGATTCGTCAAGCCATTCTTACGTCAATAAAGGTAACCACTAACAAGCTTGAAAAGGTCCTCATACTGAGCTAAAGCTAGAGCCATGTAGCCCTCACAGCTGTACTGTAAGTTTCGGATGATCACTTGCAGATAAGTTCTTAGGGAGAGGAATTTGAAGCATTTAGAAAGTAGCTAAATACCCCAACCCCCTATTTCCAAGTTGCTGAAAAGTCATGTTTTAATATTTATTGCATATACCATTAGTCAAGTTACAAGATCATAGTTTAGTTGAGCACTAGCAAAGCTACCTAATGCATATCCCATAGGAGTCAACGTATCAGTTCAATACTAGGGAATCCCTATCAAGGTGACATATGAAATATGAATTAAATGTATTAAAATTGATAGGAAAAAAGGATAATCCCATGCTATACTTACTTTGAACAAAGTGCTCCTGCTGTTCCTGCTCGTCAAAGTAGTACTCTTGATCACCCATGAATTGCTCACCGTCTATACTCGATATTCACAGCAACATACAAGCATCTAGAAGCAATCATGCATAGTAAACAAAAGCTATAGATTAGAACATTATACCAATCAGCATAAAATCAAGATGAAAAGTTTGTAAAATAAATCTACGTCTTGCTATGAACACACAGACGTGAAAATCACAAAAATCGGAGCTAAAATAAAGAAGTTATGAATTAAACAAGATTTCCTTTAATAAAATAATAAATTAAATCTAACCTCGAATTTTAAAAGTTGAAAATATGCTTAACAGTAGTATGAACATGTAGATTACTCAATTACAAACCTAACGCAACTTGAACGGATCAAATCAGAGTTAAAACGAAGATTTTAGGGCTAAAACAAGATCAGCGGCACTTCTGTAAATAAACAGAACTCAATTTTGATTTAAAATAAATAAAATCAGATTTTGAATTCGAACCCGGGACTGTGGGTTTAAAATCAGCAAACTTTAGGGGCTCTTATGCAAAATTTCCAGCCAAAGGGGTATCGTGAATCCTGGACCGTTGGATCTAATCTGGAATGCTCAGATTAGACGAGGGAGGGAGAGAGCGCGATCCGGTCGACCAGAACAGTGCCGGCGCGGCGGCTTCCATGGCCGATGGCGAAGAAACTCGTCGGCGCACATGGTTAGGGCCCTAGAGGCCACGACAGAGTAAACCAAGAGGTCGGGAAGCAAGAGGAGGCGATGGCGAACTCACCCAAGTAGTTTTCGCGGTCAGAAATGGCTCAGAGGCGACGCGAGATGCGGCGGAGCGGACGCCGAACACGGCGATGCTAGGTTTCGCGGCGGCGCGGCGATTCGGCGAGGTGGCTGCGACTTCGAAGCTTGGGATGGGAGTGGCACGATGCGGGCAGCTGGTATTTAAGGCCTGGGGAACCTTGGGCTACACGGCAAGGCGGCAAGGCGTAGGCGGAGCGGATTCCGGGGCGGCGGCGGTCGTAACCGAGGCGGAGACGAGCCAGGGTAGAAAAACAGTACCGCTGACGCATGGGGCCGGCTGTTAGTGGCACAGGGCGCGGAAGAGGGGAACGGCGCAGGCGCGGCTCGACTGGGCCGAAACAAAGAAGCGGGCCGCGGGAGAGGGAAACTGGGCCGCGCTGAGGAATGAGGGCAGCTGCTGGGCCGCTGCGGGGAAGCAGGCCATGCTGAAACCAGACCGAGCTGGGCCAGTGAGTAAAAAGAACGCCGAGCGGGAGCAAGGGCTGCTCGGGCCAAATTCAAGAGGAGAAAAATAAATAAATAAAACTCCTTTTCTATTTGCTTAACACATTTTCAAATCCAATTTAAACTCAAATTCAATTCTTTTGCAAATTTCAATCAAACCAAAGCATCACAAAATAAATATACAGCAAACCTTATATTTGATTTTATTTTTAACAAAGTTATTATTTTTCTAAATTTAAATGCTCACAAAATACATAATTAAATCATTTTCTCCTATTTTAAAATTATACAATTTTTAGGGTGTTACAGATATGCTTGGCGTTGTGGTAACATGCTCTCTTCTAACAGTAAAGACATAATGAAAGAGAAGAAAGAAGATGATCATAAAATTTCAAACTCAATAATAGAGACGTAAAGAGGAGATACATGTACACGTTAACGTTATTAGACGGCAGATGCTATAGCGCAGCGTCGTGTCGCCACATGCAGCAGCAATTATCACCACTACTTATCTCATTATTAGAACCACCAACTACCCTATAAAGTCAGGTTCACGTGAATAAATGAAAAAAAAAGAAAAGAAAGAAAAAAAAGGGTTGTCACCATCTTACGAATATATGACGACAGTGATATGGCGGCACAGAGTGAACAATGCTGTCCCTCGATTAACCAAATGTAAACTCGTAAGAGAATAAAAGAGGATCTTGATTTTTCCCTGTTGAACTGCATGCTTTTAAGTTCAACTACAATTTAGCTGAAACCAACTTCAGTTTTCTTTTAGATGAGCAAGCAGTTTATTAACCACAGAAGAGTGTTACATAATTAAAGAAAAGAATAGACCAAAGTAGAAGCTAGCAGGTAAATGTCTCTATATATTACTACCTCTGTTATGAAAATTTCCTTAAGTCAAACCATTTTAAGTTACCCTCAGCGGGCCACGCAACTTTCCCCTCCCTCGCGTCGTCTCCCTCGGAGGCGACCCGAGGGCGCCCACCCGCCCGGCCGGGCGCCCCCCCCCCCCCCCCCTCGCGTCGCCGGCTCGGCCGCCGCCACTGCAGCGCCTCCGCATTTGTGGTGGCGGCGGCCAAGGGGAGGAGGCTTAAAAAGGTTTCCTTCCTCGTCCTCTCCTCCTCTCTCACCACTGCCTCCTCCCTCTCCTCAACCCTAAATCCGTCGATTCGTCCATGATTTGGTTAGATAAGGATCCTAGGTGCCGGATCCGTGCGAGGGGAGCAGATCTATGGAAGCTGGTGGTCCCCGTGTCGTCCTCTGTGTGTTGGTCGGCGGTGGCGTCCTCTGCAGGCGTGGCGGTGGCTCCCGAGCCCGCGGCTGGCTCGGCCTGTGAGGAAGCGATGGCCGCGCCCGTGGCAGGCTACACCTGCGCGGTGGTGGCACCCGCACCCGTGGCTGCTCGGCCGGCGCACGACATGCTATGGTCCCACGCTCCCAGGGCCGCTGCTGGGCAGAGGCGTGGCCGCGGCTGGGTCTGCACCACGCGTACACGCCCACGGTTAGCTAGGCTTGTGTGACGGCGCCTGCGGCATGCAGGGGCAGCCTACTCTGGTTCCACGCCCCCGGGGGCGCGTGCTGAGCGGGAGGCGACTAAGGCCTAGCTTGCGGTGGTCGGCGGCCAGTGTGGCTCGCGCTCGCACGCCTGCCCCCCCCCCCCCCCCCCCCCCCCCCCCCCCCCCGTATCCGCTGGGGTGGAGCTATGGGCTGCTGAGCGCATGTGGGGATGCTTGCCAGGTTGCCAGCTCTGCCCGCGAATGGATTCTGGTTGAAAACCCTCCTCGCCTACTCTGGGCCAGCGGCGATAGCGTAGTTAGCGTCGTCTATCTCCTTGGAGGCATCATTGAAGATTTCGTTCATCGTGCGTGCCACGGTGACCCCAGGGCAAAAGCCCCACTTGTGTGCCTTTTCCGTCGATGGTGGTGTCCACAGATGTCACTCCCCTTTGGGAAGGCATTGTTGGAGCACTCTTGCGGTTGTGCCTCTGCTCCATCTTTCGCTTCTCTCACCGGAGCCGCTCCTTGCTGCGTGGTACCTAGGTGCTTCAAGCTCTTCTCCGCAATGGTCTGTCCAGCTGCTTGATGTTGCTACAGCCGCCGGTTTTTGGTAGTGCATACTTCGCCGCTACTGCTCTTCTGACGGATACTTTGCCGTCGTTGCTACTCTGGCGGATGCTTTGCCGCCGAAGTCGTCGTCGTCGTTGCTCTGGCGGATGCTTTGCCGCTGAAGTCGTCGTTGGCGGATGCTTTGACGCGCGAAGTCGCCTTGGTCCCCCCTCTCTGGCAGATGCTTTGCTGCCGTGAGCATGATGGCCCCTCTTTGCTCGGGCGGATACTTTGCCGCCGTAGTCTCTTCTCTTGGTGGATACTTTGCCACCGCGGCTTCACCTCCTATGTTGGCAGCCTAGCGTTGATGTTTTTAACTTTGCAGGTACAACCAATTAGGGGAGTGGTGGACAGGCCTCTCCTTACCACCGTTCTTGCTGTTCTGTTGTCATTTAGGTTCCTAACCACTTCCTCCGTGGTTCTGTAACCGGCAGTATGGGTTCTCCCGTAGTTACATTGTGTATGCCGTTCTTTCGGCACTCTTTCTTCTTAATGAAATACGCGTGAAGTTGTATTCTTGAAAAAAAAACATCTTAAGTTTGATTAAATTATAGAAAAGAGTATCAATATTTTTACTCCAAATAGGGTATGTTATGAAAATATATTACATGATGATGAACATAGTCCGTACTTATTTGGCAAATGTTTGTATTCTTTTATAAATTAAATTTTGTCAAATGTAAGGTAGTTTGACTTAGAACTATATATGTTAGAGTTGTACTCTTTTGAGACCGAGGTAGTAGGGAGAAGTATGCATCTAAATTTGTAAAAAAAAAAGAGAATCGTACATCATCGGCTACCATAATGGGTACTCCGTTTTTTTTTATGTCACGTTGGTTTTGTCCTAAGTCAAACATAGCTATCTTTGACCAATCATTTAAAAAAAATCCTTAGAGTCTCACAACATATGAATTATATATTATGATAGTATTTCTTATAGTGAATCTAAAAACATAAATCTTATGACATGAATCTATATAATTTTTTTTTTTGAAATCAATGGTCAAAGATACAAATGTTTGACTTAGGACAAAGCTAATAATATGACGTAGAAATGGAGGGAGTACAGTGAAATCTATCTCACCTACTGCATATATGCTCCTTTATTTTGGCCGCTTATGATTCAATTATGTTTCCTTCAGACGAATACAGTAGCACAACGAATCTAGTTCAGAATGGTGGCACAATTCGTCCCAGGTTGCATGTGGTACATTTCCTTTGCACGATCACGCCTCATCTAGCCCAAGTTGTGGCTTGATTCAATCTCTTAGCTAGAGACACATGCAAAGATCAATCATGTATGAAACAACCTGCGGTCCTACTAGCTACTTACCCAGCCACTGGCGGCTCCGTGGCTATCTGAACAATGACAACTTCTAATGGTAGCTCTTTTAGCGAGTTCTTGGGGCAGTTTGAGTAATGTGTTCCAGACTTTTAATGGATCTGCATTGAGCCAAGACGCATGTCTGGCTATAAGAATAAGAACAATGTCCCATCCTGCAGGAGCGAGCACAGCAAGGGCGCGATAGGAGACTTCGCTGGGAAGTCTCAAGCATGGATCAGACCTTCAGCGGATGGACCGGCATCCTCAGCCATCAACGGTTCATTGGAGGGAGCCTCACTGTCGGAAGGCTCTTCTGTGGTAGTAGCGCTAGGCGCAGCGTGCCACCTTGGCGCAGGCACGATGACAAAGTCACCCAAGCTCGATCGGTATTGCATATGGGTGTCTCTTTTGATGGGCATGTTTGGTGCCGCCAATACCTAGCTAGCTGTAAATGCGAGCACTTGTGCTAGAACTGGAGATCTGAACCAGTTGGTTTTGTTCACTAAAAAATTCTAACTGCTACCTAACCTATGCTTAGCTCATTGGCCTCACCTGTGACCTCTCACGGCACCTGCTTGGCTCCCTAATATTTCATAAATTACATCAATCACCTTGATTTTTTTTAATGGTGTATCTGTGCTTCATAGTTCTCGTATATACAAAATGATTCTGTGTAACACGTCTTCTTCGTACTTGATAATAGAGAAGTAGAGGAGAAGGAGATACATGTATGTACACACGTCAACGTTTACGTTAGACGGCAGATGCTAGCAGCGTCTTCTCGCTACATGCATGCAGCAGCAATTATCACCACCTACTATCTCATTGAGGAGGACCACCAACCACCCTATAAAATCAGATTAGTGTGAACAGATGAAAACAAAAAGAAATAGATGTTGTCACTTGTCACCATCTTACGAAAATATGACGACATATGGCGCAGAGTGAGAAACAAAACTGTCCTTTGATTACATCAGATCTTAGAATTCTTTTATACAAGTATCTATCCATAAAAAACAAAATACAAACTTGAAATTTATATGAAAGAAATCAATACTATATATGATCTAACCATTGGAATGCCAATAATAATCGATCTGCCACAGAATCAAAGATATATTACAGAGGAACCATGGTTGTTGCCATGATGTGGTGGGAACTATGACTAACTACTCCCTCGGTATTAAATTATTGGCTGTTTTAAGGTTTTCGAGGTATATAGCTTTTGCTATACGCCTAGATATAAGTTATGTCTAAATATATAGTATACGTTTTGTATCTAGAAAAGCCAAAACGAACTATAATTTGGAACACAGGGAGTACCATTTTAATCCCTCTTGAATTGCATCCTTTTAAGTTGCGCTACAATTTAGCCTAAGGGATTTTATTTTTCTTTTAGATGAGGCAATTCATTATATCTCAGAAGAGTACTACATAATTAACCAAAGAATAGACCAAAGTAGAAGCAACTAGAAGTCTCTATGTATCACTGCCTCTCTACAAAAAATAATACAACTTCAAATTTTTCGTTAGTCAAACTGATGAATTTATAGAAAAGAGTACCAATATTTTTACTCCAAATATGTATATCATGAAAATATATTACATGATGGTGAATATAGTGAAAAGCTTATTTGGTATAATAAATATTTGTATTCTTTTATAAATTATTTTAGTCAAATTTTAGATAATTTGATTTAAAACTATGCTAGAGTTGTATTCTTTTGAGATAAATTTATTGTCTCGATTAGTAGTGCAACGTACTTGGTTCGGTCCCATCATATGTATGTAACATATACTCTATACATGCATCCACATTATTAATAATTATTAAAAAATAGTGGTAGATTATCTACAGTGAGCAACTCATTTTATAGAGATTTTGGTGAAAAATACACTCCAATATCTTATTTAGTTTGATATTTAAATATTATCATTCTCTATTACATTTCTAATTTCTGCTAGCCAAAGATGAAGAGCGGGGCGTACTCTGTGCATAATGTATAGAGAAGCTATTAGAGGGTGAAAACATATGTATATAGAGAACGATTTTTATTTAAATGACTCTAAACGAAGATTTCGAGAGTTTAAGAAAAAGTTTTAGACATTGCTATGGGTATAATAAAAACTAAAAAAAAGTCTTAGACATGCTTTGGGTACATGAAAACTATCTCATCGATCTACTGCACGCACTTGATGCTGCCTTATTTCGGTCGCTTGTGATTCAAAGTTTCTTTCCTTCACACGAATATAGTAGCACAATGAATCTTGTCCAGAATGAGGGCACAATTCATCCCAGGGTGCATGTGGATATGCTACATATTTCGTATTTGCGCTGCACGATCACGTCTCATCTAGCCCAAAGTTGCGGCTTGATTCATCTCTATTGTACCTCTTAGAGACATGCAAAGATCAATCATGAAACAATCGTACCTATGGTCCTACTTAGCGAGTTCGTGAGCAGTTTGAGTAATGTGTTCTAGATTTTGTATGGATTCGAGCCAAGATATGCATCTATGGTTACGAGAACTGTCAAGTAATCACGTTAACTCCTGATAGTAATGCTTAGCTGATGGACTGGGGGCTCCCTAAAAAAAGGGTGAGCCTAAACCTTTAAACGAAGAGAAATTTTACAAACTCTACGGCTAAAACATGTGGATTGTCAACATCTATCCGGTAGGACCAAAACACTCATGCGATCTATATCCGGCGGGCAAATAATCACCGCATTGAGACACTGGAAGGCAAGTAAATAAAATAGAATAAAACTCACGGAATCACCGGCTGACAAATAATCACCGCATGGAGACACTGGAAGGCAAGTAAATAAAATGGAATAAAACGGAAAGAGAATTATGGGAAGAGAAAGAAATTTATTGGAATATCACCATGCAATGATCATGATCGTGATCCAAATCTCGTGGAGACACTTCGCGTTGCGTGTTGACAACAAATACTTTTTTTTCCAAAAAATGAATTGTTGCCATGCCTCATGCGGGTTAGGATATTGTAAGTCCGAGTATACATGTTTTGGGCAAGGCAGAGCATGGATAAATTCAATTCGATGCCTAGCAATAAATTTTCAGCCCTTTGAGGCAACTGATGTTTGTCGTAACTTTCAGACAACAAGCTCCAAGCCTAGTTTTTATTTCAGATTCATTACGATAATGAATGTGTTTCTAGACATTATCATGGTATAATACATATAAAAAATTGAATTGATATATTCTTGATTTTGACTTGGCTAACAAATATCTCATTCAATTTATGTTGCACCCGTCGCAACGCACGGGCACTCATCTAGTGGTTGGAAAAAATATGAGCCATCCATTAGACGAGATCGGACGGTGGAAAAAAGGAGGTACCAAGGTGAAAGTACCTAAGGTACTAAATAAGTGGAGATAGTACCAAAAAAGTACCAAAATATGCGGGACTAGATTTCTTTTTTATTTTATTATTTTTTGGTTATGGGTAAATTGGTAATTGCCCTGCCTTCTTAGGAGAATCACGCACAGCTCCTCCACCTCCATTGCTGCTGCAGCTCGTCCTTGCGCTCACGCGGCTTTTTCCTTTGCCTTGCCGCCACACATCCTCGTGGCGCGCAGTCCACGGTAGTCACCCTGGTGGGAGCAGCATATGGTCCGCCGGTGACGCTGCAACATCTGGTCGTCGTCGCCCGAGGATGCTCAGCGTCAGCGAACGGTGCCAGTATGTCGATTACCACTGTTGCGTGCTCCTACTCAAACGGCTCACTTGGATTCTCACATGGTAGCCTGCTTTAGTCACACCGCTTGGTCCATGCTGAGCGCTCTCAGCCGTGGCGCCGTTCGATGCTCCGACGAGCTGGGACCTCATCGCCAGCGACCTCACCGTCGCGCGGCACACCTTGGGTGCCCCACCCCTCTGCTTGCCCGTGCCTGGCTCCCGCAGCAGCACACTACCGGAAACAGGCCCGTTGCCAAGATTTGTTTATGACTTCGAACTTCGAGACTTCTATGTGATGTGGATGTGATTTATGTGATGTTGATGTGGTTATTATATGTGGATGTGCTTATTGTGATGTGGATGTCATATATATGTCATATATATGTTTATTTGTTGACTGGAAATGCAAAAAACAAAAAAAAAAATAAAATTGGCTGTGGCTTTGCCGAGGGCTATGGTCATGCCCTCGGCAAAGCTGGGAATTCTGGAACACACAGAATCCCAGCTTTGCCGAGCGCATGACCATAGCCCTCGGCAAAGATGAAGCCTTTGCCGAGAGCTGAGCCACAGCTCTCGGCAAAAAAATGTCTAAAAAAAATTGTCAATATTCTTTGCCGAGAGCTCTTCTGACAGACGCTTGGCAAAGTTTTTTGGAAAAAAAATTCGGAAATTCTTTGCCGAGAGCTTGCTAAGGCTCTCGGCAAAGACCAACTTTACCGTGTCCTCTCGCCGTCACGGCGAAAATTTTTGCCGACGGCCAGCTAACCCTCGGCAAATTCTTTGCCGAGAGCCCGAGATGTGGCTCTCGGCAAAGTAGCCTTTGCCGTGAGGTACTGTGCCGACCGGCCTTTGCCGAGAGCAACTCTCGGCAAAGCCTTTGCCGAGGGCAAAGGCCTCTTTGCCGAGCGTATCCGGCCCTCGGCAAAGAACCTCGTTCCAGTTGTGGCATCATGTCGTGCAGCACGACGAGGAGGCATGTGCCGACGTCGGCCAACACGGCCGCCCACAGCACACGGCCCGCCACGTGACGGCCAGCACGAGGATGCCGGCCTTCGCGCCCACGGAGCCGAGCACGTTGGCGGCTTTCCGGTTACAGCAGCCGTCTGAGAGGATCAAATCAAAGATGCTGAACACTGGTCTTTCACAACCATTGGGCGAGCTTCGGGGCTTAACAATGTTGCAGAGGGGCCAGGTGAGAGGGTTACGTGAAGGGCATAACCTCAGTTACGTAACTACCCTCAATAAGACAAATTATATTTAATAAATAATGTTTCTCAATTAGTTAGCTAAAAAATAGGAAAAATGAAAGTACATGGAGGTACCAAGGTACTTTCCCAACCATTGTAACTTAAACGAAAAGAAGACCCCATCCCATAGTTGAAACATGCTGCATCCATTCCCAAAAGAATGTAACTCTAGTTTAGTCCTTAGTCAAAACTATTTTATGGTTGACCAAATTTATAGAGAACAGTGACAAAATTTGTGACTCCAAATATATATTATGAAAATATATTACATGATTAATCTCATAATATTTATTTAGTATTATAAATATCTATTGATTTTGTATAAATTAAGTAAAACTTGAGAAAGTTTGCCTAAGGACTATGCTATAGTTAAGTTGCATTATTTTTGTGGAAAAGGTAGCACATGCTTTCCCCACCACTTCCTAAGGCACTACTACACAAACGTTTATGGAGGCGGGCGTTTTTGATTTTCCGCGGCGGGCAAAGCCGTCCGCCGCGGCCTAGAGGCCACGGTAAATCGTGGCTTAACCGCGGCGGGCGGCTTTGCCCGCCGCGGTTAACCGATTTACCACGGCGGGCGATGTAACGTGCCCGCTGCGGTAAACATACTTTTACCACGGCGGTCACGTTGAACCGCCCGCCGCGGTAAATTATTTTACCGCGGCGGACACGGTACAGAGCCCGCCGCGGTTATGTTCGTTAGCCGTGGCGGGCATTATTATTTGCCCGCCTCGGTAAATTTTTTCCTGAATTAAAAAAAATACAGCAGCCATATAATTAAATTCAAATTCAAATTCAAATTCAAATTCAAATTCAAATCACATCCAGATTTCACAAATTAAACTTAAAAAGTATGCAGGCATTACACATGAGATAATATACATATATATACATTCACTTAGTCGTTCTTGTCATTGTTAATTCATTACATTTACATATTAAAGTCGTTATACATGCCCTAAGGAGTAATCTTGCGGACGCATCATCGTGGGCCATTTCCTCAGCCTCTCGTACTCCGGTAAAATCGCTAGCTGGCTGTTTTCATTGAAGAACGTGCTCCCTTCAAGCACGCATTTGTCTAAGACAAACTTACATATGTCCGCCTTTGTCTGCTTGAAGGAGTGTTGGGTGCTCTGCACATCTCTCCACCAGTTCAATCCATTCTTGAGCACCCTCCAACTGCTGCTATACTGCTTGCACTCCCTCAGGTACTCACAGACGTAGAAGCCACAGGTTTGTGATCCTACCGGTTGTTTGGCACACTGCATGATCGATACACAAGCATTAGAATACAGGCATTAGAACGCTTATGAACAGAACGCACAATTAAACCTTTCAAATACTTACCGGAAAGTTGCGTCTGATTTTGATGCGGTTCTTATGCTTAGCCTTAAAATTCTCTGTTCTTCGATCATAGCATTCAGGATCCTTCACGTACTCCTTATAAGCGCTATATGAAATGTACTAGTATTAGGCAGGGCATTAGAACGCATATGAGAAGACAGTTCAGTCACTTACACTCTGAGGCAATCTTCAAAGGCCTTGTACCCTTTTAAGTTTGGCATTCTCAACGAATCAAATACGCAGGCCCTGCCATCCTGAGGGTAGATGATAAATGCAACCCAGTGACCCTCGAGGCCTTGGCTGCGCCATTGAAACAAAATACAGGTTACAATGAGAAATAATAATACTAGCTAGCTACCCACTTATCTCTACAGGCATGTCTTCGACTTACCCAAAGTGGTAGGCAGCTACGATACACCCATTTCTCCTGATCTTCTTCATTGCTCCTAGTATGTACCTTGAAATGTTCAACTTCTCATTGTCCATCAGTTTCTTCCTGTGCGCCTCTCTCTGTCGCTTGGTCAAGTCTTTCATGGTTGGATGATTGTCATCTAGGTGGTAACCAATGATGACTCTTTGAGCAATATGCATTGGAGATAGATAGATAACATCAAGTTTTAGTTCCTTGGATATATAGGCCATCAACCTGCAAGGATAAGCCATCGTGGCATATATAAGTAGTCTTGACCGATTCAAAGGCAGGTGATATGTGAAACTCGTAATTCATCACTTACATAGAGAACAAGGTGACTTGGGCGATGTCAAGGTCTTGTTCCCGTAGTAGTCTGTACATGTCGTGGAAGTCCACGGGGAGTTCTACATCGTTGCCGGGCAAGTGGAAGTACTCCGCCACAACCTTGACTAGAAAACCATGTAGGCCAGCTTTTGCCGCTTCCATGTACCAGAGATGAAACCTCCTTGTCTCCCACCTTTCCTCGTCGACGAGCTGGGCCTTGGTTATCATGAACTTCCCATGCTCGTAATGGCCGGGGCAGTCATCCGATTCAGGAAATAGATGGAAAGGTGATCTTGGCCTGGGATAGAAATGTTAGTACCATATTATGGCAAAGAAAAGTTATTAGCAAATTATGCTCGCCGCTACCATACCTTTCGAACTCAAGTGAGTATGTGAGATGCCCTTGGTCGCCTTTAGTCTTCGCCGGCGGTGGAGGACAGTGGCTTGTGCTCGCAATGGCAGCAGGCGGTGTCTTTGCCCCCGGTTCCTCCATGCCTCCCGGTCCTTTGCTTGTGCCCTTAGACGGACTATCGGGAGGTGCGGGTGGAGTTGTTGTTGGAGTAGGAGAACGAGGGTGAGGGCTTGTGCCTCGGGGTGACTTCCTTCCCTTGTCATCCCCGCCATTGCCTTCGTCATCGCCATCGCCGTGATCCGGATCATCGGGGGGACAAGATCCGGCAACGGATGGTTGTGATGCTGGTGTCGCCATCGGCGTAGAAGTCGGCGTCGAGAGAATGATCTCTATGTCGTCCTTGTTCCACAGGACTTCGGAACCAATGGCAGCTCCAAGGATCGTTACCCCTTGTGCAGTTGGATATTCCATTTCAAATTCTTCATATTGGGTCGCATACCATGTAAGTATCACGGCAGCATAGTTGGCAGGGATCTGGTCTTGGTTGAAATCTTTGATATCTTCTTTGGGGTGCATGTAACCCTCACCCACGGTCAACTTTTTCGCCCTGCCGAACGGGATGTTGAGGTTGACGCGCATGGGTTGCCGGATGTCGTCGACGGGGTACATTATTACATATATATATATGTCTCTGGGATACATAAATCATTTTGGTGCAGGTGCTTTCACCGTCCTCTTCTCACCATCGGGGCGGGCCCACGGCATCATCCTGGACTTGTTGAATCGGTCCTCGACGGCCTTGATCTTCTTTGGGTGATCGGTAAAAAGCTCGAGCTCTGCGTAGTTGTTGTATTGTTCGGGACTCTGCACCCCATCAGCTCCCACAATCCGCTGCTTTCCGGACACAACCACATGCCTTTTTGGGTCCTCTGCATATATATAGTAGGCCACTTGTGCGACATTGGTTGCTAGTACCCACGGGTCATCTTTGTAGCCGATACTTTTGAGGTCCACGGTGGTTAGCCCATAACTGTCCACTGCAACCGCATTCGGTTTGACCCACTGGCAATGGAAGACGGTTATGCGTAGGTTCTGGCCGTAGTCAAGTTCCCATATTTCTTCAACTTGCCCATAGTATTGCCTCCTCTAGCCCGTGTACTCTTCTTCGCCCTCGTATCGAACACCGCAGTTCTGTGCCGAGCTCTTCTTGTCCTTGTCTTTCGTGTGGAACCTGTAGCCCTGGACGTCATACCCTTGCCACGTGGTGATTTGGCTGGATGGGCCTAACACAAGCCTCTTAACGGTCTCCGTATCTTCATCAGGGCATCCTTCAAGGGGTATGTGTTGCTCTTTGAGCCAGTCTACGAAATTGCTCTTGTGATGGTTCTGGACCCATGCCTCCGTGCGTTGTCCATCATTAGCGGCGCGGATCTCTTCCAGGTTCTTTTCAATATATTTCTCCATGCTCACTAACTGATGAAGGATGCTGTAATGAGCTTCTTGCACCATTCGGTTTGGCACATCGGTGCGCACTTTTCGGCCTGTGCACCCCATTCCTGAGGTTTTGCCTTCGTGGTGATGGACAGGCAACCCAATCACCCTCCCATCTCTTATGTACCTCATACACCAGTTCACGGCCTCCTCCGTTGTGTATGCCTCGATCATAGAGCCCTCCGGGTAAGCGCGGTTATGGACGTATCTGTTGAGGGTGGACATGAACCGCTCGTACGTCCACATCTGGTGTAGGTACACGGGGCCTAGTTGATGGATCTGATCGACCATATGCATCATTAGGTGTGGCATAATATCAAAGTAAGATGGTGGAAAGCACATCTCGAGCTGGCAAAGGGTCTCCGCGATGAACTCCTTCAGGGCAGGCAGCTCAGCCTTATCAATGACCTTCTGAGTGATGCGATTAAAGAAGTATGACATCCGTGTGATGACCATCTTCACGTACTCTGGACGGATAGCCCTAATCGCAATTGGTAGGAACACCGTCAGCATGACGTGGCAGTCGTGTGAGTTGTAGCCGGTCATTATGAGGTCTTTCATGGAGACCAGGCTCTTGATGTTGGAAGAGAAACCAGTCGGCACCTTGATACCCCTAAGCAACTTAAGAAAAGCCGTCCTCTCGTCTTGCGTTAGGTTGCAGGCCGCACCCGGGATATCGACTTTACCATTCTGAGGCGGTCCCGGGTGAAGGTCCGGCCTGATGCCCAGATTGACAAGATCCGTCCGTGACTTAATACCATCCTTTGTCTTGCCCTTGATGTCCAGCAGGACACCGATCGTGCTTTCGAAGACATTTTTCTCTAGGTGCATGCAGTCGATGGCATGGGGTGTATTCAGTGTTTTCCAATACGACAGGTACTTGAAGAAAATTGACATCTTCTTGAAAGGAATGGCGGCGGGGACTTCCTCCGTCTGGTCCCGCTTTCGCTTCCTTGTCTGCTTGGGCCCCTCTTTAGGCGGCTTCTTCTTCTTTCCAAACTCCACCTGATCCATGTCCTTGACCATCTCATACACCTTTGTTCCCCAACTAGTCTGCGTCATTTGATCACGCTGCGGCTCGTCTTGATTGTCAAAGTATTTGTTCATAATACTTCTTCTATACCTATGATTTTTGGTGAGGAACCGTCTGTGCCTCGTGTACACCATCTTATTGGATCCCTTAAGGTAAGTGTAGCAGGTCTCGTCGATACAAATTACGTAGCCGATCTTCCCTTTGATCTGCCCCGATAGTGAGAAGAGACCGGGGTAATCGGTGATGGTGACAAAGATGATTGCTTTTAGTGTGAACTTCTCCTTGCGGGATGCATCCACCATCTGGACCCCAACATCAAATAGTATCTTCATTTCCTCCATGAACGGCTCCAGGAACACATCTATATCGTTGCCGGGCTGCTTCGGTCCGGAGATAAGCATGGTCAGCATAAGGTACCTACGCTTCTGACATAGATGGGGAGGTAGGTTGTACATGGTGAGCACGACGGGCCAAGTGCTGTGCGAGCTGCTAAGCTCACCGAACGGGTTCATCCCGTCGGTACTTAGCGCGAACCTAACATGCCTGGGCTCCTTGCCAAACTCCGGGTAGGCCTCGTCGAAATCCTTCCACTGCTTGCCATCGGATGGGTGCCGTAGCTTGCCATCGTCGTTCAGGCGGTCAGCAGATGCATGCCAGGACATGAGCTTGGCATCGTCCGGGTTCCCGAATATTGCACGCAGGCGATCGGTCACGGGCAGGTACCACACCGACAGTGCTGGACTTTTCCTGTGCGTGTAACCCTCTTCTTCATCGTCCTGCTGAGCCGAGATCTGTTTGGCCACACTGCTCTTCTTTGCCCCCTTCTTGTTCTTCTTCCGACCACCCCGCAAGTCTCCCTCGTCTTCTGCATCCACGCGACAACCAGCATTTTTCTTGTACCGACTAAAGCCACAGTGCGGACAACTCGTCAAATTCTCATACTCATTGCCCCGATACAGGATGCAGTGGTTAGGGCATGCATCAAACTTTCTAAGCTTCATCGCCACTGGCCGGATCAGCTTCTTGGCCCGATAAGTATTGGCGGGCACCTTGTTAGCCGTTGGGTACGTGGTGGCAAGGTAGCTTAACAACTCATTGAAGCTAGTGTCAGACCAACCATGACGAGCCTTCAACATCAACATATGGAGGTTAAAACGGAGCGCCGTGCAGTCCTTTGGACAATCGCCGCCGTCCTTATAAAGAGGATCAACTGCCGCCTGTTTCAACTCTCTGAAATTCTCCAACCACTTTGGGCAACCCAACACAACGTCGTCTTCATCGAAGTGTTTGACTAGATCTTCAACAAGCTGCACATCCTCGGGTTGGCTCACAGTATCCTGACCATCAACACCGTCGCCGGCTTCGTCGGCCATGTCTTGCATTACATCATCCACCGTGATGTAATCACGACAACTGTTGTCACTGTCGGCTGGCGCAGCTGCTGCGGAAGGATCTTTATTCACCGGTGGTGCTGTCGTCGTCGGCGTCGAAGAGGTAACTCCAGATGCAGCGCCACTCGCACCAACTCTTTCGCCGTGAAATGTCCAGACTGTGTAGCCCTCGATGAAACCATACATGATCAAATGAGTTTGCACCTCGCTGTCTCGGTGGGCTTTCAGGTTCTTGCAACGAGAACATGGACATATGGTTGTCATCCGCTTCAGTCTCTCACGGTGAGCTTTACCAGCCGCAATAAACTTCCTTAATTCAAAGAGGTACCGCGGATCATTCACTCTATCGATCCGGTACATCCATTCCGATCTATCCATCGTATCTGCGAACATTATCCATCACAATCAACATTAAATAAAGAAGAATTAGGAGAAATTGATGATTTTTACGTCCAAAATCATGAAAAAGAGAGGAAATGACGATGTGAAAGATGAAGCATGCATCTATGATGAATCTAAAGTTAAAGAAATACATAACATCATTTTTTCCATTAAAATTGATCTAGATCTAGATCTAGATCTAAAGAGAACTCTAGGTGATGGAAATAAAGAGAGAGGATGGAAGGAGAGAGGGAGAGCCTTTATGAACCTCTTATGATGTCCTCCTCCCTCAAATCCAAGCCCTTCAACTCAAATCAAAAGTTTCCTCAAATTTTAGGGCAAAGCCTCCCCCCATGAGTTTTGAGAGAGGAAGACCCGTGGAGAAGAAGGAGGGTCTGAGTGCTGTATATGTACAGGCTTTACCGCGGCGGGCAACATAAAACGCCCGCCTCGGTAAATCAAGTCTTTACCGCGGCGGGCAGTTTAAAGCGCCCGCTATGGTAAACCGTATTAACCGCGGCGGGCTATTCATACCGCCCGCCGCGGTAAATAACGATTTTCTGCGGCGGGCAGGTAAGGTGGCCCGCCGCGGTAAACCAATTTCCCGCAGCGGGCGCCCCGGTGGCCGGCCTCGCTGGCCGGCCACCGGTTAACCGTGGCGGGCAAAAAAGGTGCCCGCCACGGAGCGTGTTTTGGCCACGCTGCGCAAATTCATTCCTGTAGTAGTGAGGGCCCTTTCGACTTGCATTGTTCTCGGGGCACAAAGATCCCTCGCCTCGAGAACCTTCCCCTTCCCTTGCTCGACCCTGCTGTCACCAGAGTTCTTTGCCAGAAGTCTGATCGGTGCTAGGATGGCGGTGACAAGGACATCCCTCGCCTCAGTTGTCATTTGGAGGCACCAACGGCCTAATCTAGGGTGTCAACCTAGATCTGGTGGATGCCTTGCCATCATAGCGGCGATGCGCACGGTGGTGAGCAGCGAAGGTGGAGGGCGTCGAGCTCATGCCAATGAGGCTTCCGGTGCAAGATGACACA